>NC_047126.1:30870631-31090700 GCF_009829125.3 Periophthalmus magnuspinnatus
CATTTATATAAACAGTCTATGATACCTGACCGACTGCAACCTCAATTCATGCAGCTTTTTTTTTTATTATATCAATTTTATCTTCAATACATTGTACTGTATGTTTATATAACACAGTCCCAGTGGCTCATAGACTCAAGTGTGCTTATTAAGATAGCTTTCCTTTTGTAAACTGCAAAGTAATTTTCTCAAGAAGTCATCAAGTACCTTTTATCTAAGATGCAGACAGAATACAGAAAAAAAGAAAGGAGGAATTATCTAAAGCTGAAGCCCACACTGATTGTACCACCCTGTCTTTTTATCTCCCTGTTTTATCTCTTTGGCTAAGTCATATTCTAATAAATAATGATTAGGCACGTCTTTCCATAATGTGAAATTGGACTTGTGTAGTAAATAGAGACATAACTACTGAGCTGAGCAGACCATCACACCAGTGGGAATAGTCCTCAGCCATTATACTTCAGCAGAACAGCAGCACAGTCTGTGTGACAAGAACATAGTGGTAGAATAAATTGTAGTAGCTCGAGAGTTGAAAGAAAAAGCAGGAGGCTGGAGAGCTAACGCAGGAGAAGTTTATTTAGCCTGGACCCGGAGACATGAAAACTCAATATACTGTGATAATGCTGATCAGTCTGGCTATTATTCCTTTGTAGGGAGTATTATACCTTTGATGACGTATAGGCCAATCAACATAGATCATATACAGTTGCCCCTCGCTATATCGTGGTTCACCTTTCACGGCCTCGCTGTTTTGTGGATTTTCTTTTGTGGAATTTTACATGCTTTTTTACAGTGTATGAGTGTGCATTGTGTCCTGCGTCCTGATTGGCTGTTGGACTGTAGACCATTGTCAATCAGTCTCCTCCGTGCCGTGTCTCCTGTACAGTACAGAATGTGTTCAGACAAATTTACATAAATGTTGGATCGCAGTGTGACTCTGAAGTGCTGTATGTTTGCAAGTTTTCTCCCCGACAAAACCCACAATGTCGATGAAACGTTCTGCACCGACAAAGGCGCCTACGAAGGTTTGGACTCTTGTTTAAACAAGAGAGAAATGTGAGAAAATGTGAATGCCTGTGTGAGAAAAGTATATAAAGTGTGTGGTGAGGGGTTTTACAGCTGCAAAACATATAGAATAACTGTAAATTTTGCGGATTTTGCCTATTGCGGGTTATTTTTAGAACATAACTCCCATGATAAACAAGGGACCACTGTACATATATATACATTTATTTAGACAACCAGTCAAAAGTGTGGACACACCCTCTCATTACGGGTTTTTAATTTTTTTTATTTTATTTTTACTACTTTCTACACACATACATGAAGATATATGGAATTGTGTAGTAAAGAAAATAATAGAAATAACTCTACTAAATATTTTTTTTTGACAACGCAAAGGGTAGCTACTTTTTGAACATAAAATATAAAAAAATATATTTAGTAGAGTAGTTATTTTATGTTTTTTATTCTTTATTACATAATTCCATATATCTTACTTCACATATTTCATGTTTTCTGTGTGTATATAAAATGTAGAAAGTAGTTAAAATAAAGTCAAAAAAACATTGAATGAGAGGTATTTCCAAACCATAGACTGTATAAAGAAGTGGACTAAAGAAGTGGACTAAATAAGTGTGACGTCACCCACAGTGTTCAGCTTCAGTCAAATGAAGCTCATTGAGGCTAGAGCAGTTATAGGGGCCAATTTGGAGAAAAGTTCTGATCACGAGTATCAGAGCAACCAAAGAGCCGATCCGAAGCCAAGCTGTTGCCTCTTCCTGCTCGCACCGCTGGTTTAGTAGGGAGCGGACGCTTAGCAACACTGTCAATCAAGCCTGTTGCTAACGCTAACAGGAGTGACCTCGGGGAAAGAAGGCGCCTGATTTGTCTGTTATTAATGTTCATATTTAGATTTACAGACAAAATGGCGGAATAAAACCCCCAGGATCATGTAGCGCTGGTTAATACGAACATTTTAAGACCAAAATGACGAGTCTGACAGCAGCAGTTACAGAAAGAGGGATGACAGTTTCTCAATGTAAAGTGAACTGGAGCCAGAGTTGATGGAGCCGGAAGCGCGCCCATGATCACTTCCTATTTTGAACACTAGCAGGTTAGTTTTGTCCATTTATATAAACAGTCTATGGTCCAAACTTTTGGCTGGTCGTGTATATACTTTACAAACTTTAAATTTTTAACATGAGTGTCTGGGAAGCTGCAATAAAATAATGGTGCGAGAGAGAATATTCTATGCTTATTATTTTTTAACTAACCTCAGAGAGATGTGGATTGGAGATGTGGAAGGGTCAAACTCTTTCACATTTTAATAATACTGGCTAGTAAGTTAATATCTGCTGTGCACTTCAGGAGGCAGTGGCCGACTCCATTAGAGTATGTGTTTGCCGAGAGTTTTTCCATCTTTCTGTGCTGTTATTATTTCTGAAACCTGTGCGCTGGATGGGTCTGCTGTGCGCTCTCATGAGGAGCTGTGATCAATAAGTAAAGAGGAGTTCACGTCAGTACAGTCCAGGGCTCTGATTTATATGCAGACCACTGTCACACAAGTTTGAAAAGAAAGTATGTTTTTCCTCGACGCTCCGCATTCCTAACGCCGGATACTGGGCCAGAGTGTCTTTTACCTGAGGCAGTGAACATGCCACTCACAGTCACGGTCAGAAAAGGTTAGAGAAGCAAAACAGGAACAAGAGTTCAGGGCATTGCAGTTTGCATTTCACTAAGCTCGCTCACTGCAAAGATTAGTTTTTGTTTTGACCTATGGCAATACAAAAATGAGCACAAATAGGATGTTTTATTGTGTTAATCTAGTGTGTTTTATAGCCAAGATTTATAATGTTTATCATCAACTGGTGGTTTTGAGATTTTAGAATGAGATGTGTCATGCTCCCAGATGAGGGGCAAGAGCCATATTTCCCTGTTGATTCCATTGTATTTTGCAATGAAATATCCAAACATCAAATGCTTAACAAGCTGATTTCAGTGACTATAACCATTCATTTCTTTTATACAGTGGTCCCTTTTTTATCATGGGGGTTACATTCTAAAAATACCCCGCAATAGGTGAAGTATCAGCTTTATTTTTTACAATTATTCTATATGTTTTAACCCTTTAAGGAATGACTTTTGTTCTTTTTTTATGGCTAAAAAAGAACAAAAGTCAGTATAGCTCACCTAGACTTTTGTTCTTTTTTTTGCCATAAAAGTCTTGTTAAAAGAAGTATCAGAATTTACTGCATTTTTTCACACAACTACCTCTATTTTACATATTCATCCGTATTTTTTCTTTGAGGCATTGAATAAGTGACTGGGAAAATCCCCGCGGCACCTGCGCTCTGATTGGTCATCTTCAAGGGACAACGCAACGGAGGCAAATTACCGTAATGACAGTAAAATATTTAAAAAGCCCCGTGCCTCTGCTTAGAGATGTCGTTTGAATTTACATGAAGCACATTTGGAGTTACGGTAATGGAAAGTCCACAACCGCTACTATGGGGTTAAGGCTGTAAAACCCCTCACCACACACTTTATTCACTTTTCTCAGACAGACATTAACATTTTCTCACATTTCTCTCTTGTTTAATTAATTAATAGTGACTCACGTGTATTTCACAGTTCCTCTGACCGTGCCTCTTCGTCCTGGCATCACTCTGCCGTAGTCGATTGAACATTTAGGTAAATTTGGCTGAACACATTCTGTACTGAACATGAGACACGGCACGGAGGAGAGTGAACCGTGATATAGCGAGGGACAACTGTAACAAGAAAAAAAAGAACAAAATTCATTTTATCTGTCCATCTGTACTAAATATGATTGACGTATAGCATGTTATGTTGACTTTTGTGAGGTCTCTTATGCAGAGCAGTAGAAACCAGAGGTGTTTTGGAGCTGCCTGGTGTAGGTAAACCTAATTGCCTTGTCAAGAGCAAGAAGGAACCAGAGCATATGACATCCTAGGACCCATTTTGAGCCATGCATAGTGGTCAGAAGTACCTGGAGGAAACGGTTTATGTTTTGAGTACCCTTCCTGTCAGAGCAGTATAAACCATCCTTAGTGAAACAATCTGGATGGCATCTGCTGTAAATGATAAAATTAAACTTTTGGGATGAGGCCAGACTTTGTTTATGGTGATCCCGATGTCATTTACAACAATGACAAGCGGCTTATAGTTAAAGTCAAAGCAGTCAAAGAAATAAATGTGATGAAGTGGCACTAAGGAGTGTTATTATTTTGTGATGTGTGTCACAGTGTCTCAGTGACAAATATTAGCTCTATCCTCCCAACAGAACGAGACAGGAAACAATAAAGACCAATCTCTTCATCCAGACAAAGACCCACCTTTTTACTGTTTGGCCTTAATCCACCCGGTGACAGGAGCTAAGCCAGGTGCTCTATTTATATTGTGTGCTCGCGGCTAAATGTATTTTAGAAATGTCACACAGAAGTGCACCGTAATAACCGCGATTAGTTGGCCTTATGGAGGACAGTTGAGTCCACAGCATTTCTACGCCATCATCATAAGCTTTGATTACCTCTTGATGAATGAAAATTAGACATCTTTTGTAAAGTCTGTGTCAACAGGGCCACTTTATACATCAATAATACGGGACATTACTACTGTGGTGCATGATCAGCTGTTTGAGCAAACCCATAGAAGCCCACAAGCCCAAAGAAATGAAGGAGATCAAATCCACTCACTAACTTCGGCATCACAGTGGACATATGTTGTGTGTTAGCCGTGGTCACGATGATATAGCTGAGTGCTTCAAGTCACATAAGCCATTAAAGCCACGAGTGTAAGCCTTTAAGCCAATAGTAGCTTTTATGGCTTATGTTTAATAAAGTTGATGTTGTTTATCCGGGAAAAAATGTCGCGCACCAAAGAAATCTGTAAGATTGTGAAACACAGCAAGAATTTGGTGTTTATAGACGTAAAGGACAAAGGCCGTCTGTTTGAATACAGATAAAGGGACTATTGTTTTCTATTGTGAGATAAAGCTGAGGTTTAACAGACTGAGCATTTACTCCAGAGCCACAGGTCTTTCTGTAGGTAACATTATTGCCATGTTTTCAGAGCTCTCAGACCCTTTGTAGAATAGAACTGAATCACTGTTTTTTGAAGCGTCGCGTAATAAGCTGTAGTCCTCTGGCTTTAGTGCTATCTGTCTCTAACCAGTGGTCCACCAGCATTGATTCTCAATTGTGGGCTAGATTAAATTCCTTGTCTGTTTGGAGTGAGAACGGGAGGATTCTAGTGGATTACCTCGGCCGAATCAGATTTGGAGGAGAAGTGAAGTCCGGCGGATTTAAGCTGTGGTGTATGATGTGGGCTTCTCTCACCTTACTGAGGTAATGAGGCCGCTAATCCACACTACAGGTGCTTACACTCAGGTGTTACTGTATGGCACACGGTTGGAGGTGTACGTGGAGTCAAAAGCAGGAATGTCTTCTATATTGGAGATGTGCATCAATCTGCAAAGCCTCCACCCTTTGTTGAGTTGTAAAGGGTCTTATGAAGAAAATTTAACGAGGGAAAACAGCTCAAATAGTGCATCAAAAGGTGTGAGAGACAAGTTACAAGAGCAAGCCTGTTCCTGCAGTGTCCTCACACCAGCCAATAAAGAGTTTTGTCTCCAAGTAACGCCATATATCTTATTTATCAGATTTCAGTGGTCTCTTAAGCAGTACCCCAGCAAATAAAGCTATAGATTTCTCTTACAAACAGAATAAAATGTTCGGTGCAAAGTCCTGGTCAGCTCATGATGGGAAAAAAATGTCATTTCTTATCTCAGTGCTAGTTCTGGTATGTTTTGGTTTGATCTGTTTTCTTGACAGGCTTTGTAACTCAGGAAGAATATGAAATAGATTGTGTGTGTGATTGTTCTGATATTTGTAGCTCCTGGTGCTGCAGATACTGACTTTTCTAATTCTTTTGCCAAAAATCTAACAGCAAAGCCTCCCCTGCAGAGCTAAACATGTAAAACGTAGAATACTAAAGCATTTCTTGTGATGCTTTTCATAGTCAGATCAAAAGCTTTGTTTTCCATTATGACGGCTAAATGTCTGTTTGGCCTCAACCCGAGCATCATTACAAAACCTTCAAGCCTCTCCTGTGTGTCAAAGCTTTTTACTTTTCACCATGAACGGACCCTCGCTGCTTTCCCGGTACTTTGACATTTACTGAGAAAATGCCATTGGTTTTTTTATCTCCATTTTGTGACTTTTCAAGCTCTAGTTTGTGTGCGCTGTGACAGTATAATGCAGTCATTCTTTTGCAAGGCCAGACTTTGTGTTTGGGGGAAATTCACCGTTTAGAATTTTCAACGTGGCTGAATTCAAATACGTCAGGTAGAAAGGCAGATTATAGGGCACTGGGACAAGGAAGAAAAGTGCACCTGTTCAAAGTCTCCAAACTGAAGATCATGTATTCAACCCGAGTAACATGTTTTTGTGTCTTACTGTTTATAATATTCATCCCTGTGTAAATGCTCAACTGAAATTACATTTGAATACCAAAGCATGTCTGTGCAAACTAAAACCGGGAATTTTGGGAATGCTAATGCTGTGAACTGTTGCATGCACGCTAATGAACAGTTTTAATTATACAAAATGTGGTAATGGTGGAACACTTGTGGAATATGGTCGTTATTAATTTAGCACATAGTAGTATTCATGTGCCTTTAAGATGTGGTCCTTAAACTAAAATATTTACAAAGTTTACAATCCCTCCTCTTCTTCAGTGAATACCCATTAAAACAGCTTCGCACATGGATACTTATACTGCAGAGCTCCAACTAAGGCAGGAGTTTCATTTTTTACTGAAGGCCAAAAAGAAATCCGGTATTTACAAGTGACCCTCAACAGCACTGTTGCATAGAATAAGATGCCGCACAGATTCACAAATATGCAAAGGCCCAATGAAAAAAGCAATGTTTTTATCTGTCTTTATTCATTTGATATGTATGAGACTATAACACGGAAAGTTCATGCTTATATGGCACTTTGAAGGCCTTAGGTTATGGAATAATTCTTTTTTTTTTTTGAGTTAATATTCGTTCTAAATAAGCATAATGTGACATGCAATCGGAGACAGAGGACTACTGGCACATCTGAGTAATCTTATCGCATTAATTCGCTCACAAATTTGAACCATGTTGCCATATTTTGGAGTGAAATCTCAAACCAACAAGCAGCAAAATGGCTTGTAGGGTTTAGAAAAAAATCAATACTCATTTAAACTTGATGCTAAAAATATCAAAAGTAGATACTCATTTGAACTTACCTGGCGAATCCAAACTGATATCTCTATGTATTTTTGCTATAGATTGATTTTTTGATTGATTTTTTTCAGTGATTCATGTGAAACAAAGGAGCTCACTGGTCACTGTAGGTGTCTTATAATGACACTTCGCAGGTGGTCTTGAGTAGGCATGGACCTGTACAACCGAGATGTTTGTCCCTGCGCGAGTGAACACTTTGCTCTATGAGGAACTTTAATGAGTTTTATTTTCAGCTGAACAAGTCAGAACATGAAATACAGTTGTACCTCGTTTATCTACCTCGTTCTAAAACAAACCTGCAAAAGACAAAAGTATCAGCTTTATTTTTTACATTTATTCTATATGTTTTGCAGCTGTAAAACCCCTCACCACACATTTTATATACTTTTCTCACACAGGCATTAACATTTTCTCACATTTCTCTCTTGTTTAAACTCTCTCAAAGTTCAAGCCTTCGTAGACGCCTTTGTCGGTGCAGAACGTTTCATCGACATTGTGGGTTTTGTCGGGGGGAAAACTTGCAAACATACAGCACTTCAGAGTCACACTGCGACCCAGTTGTCATTTTAAAACACAAATCTTCAACACAAAAACACAAAGTTTTATTGTCACTGTTCTTGTCTGTTTTAAAAATGGACCATGGAATAAAGATGAGTTGTATAAGTATAATACACACACCTGTTGGTTTAGGCATCGATCCAGGTCTGTTGTATTTGTTTGTAGATTTAAGGAGTTGATAGGTTTTGTCTGTGAAGTGGATGTATTCCTTCTCATGTAACTGGAGGATTACCTTGTGATTGCCTGTCAGCCCCTATATTGTATTCTCCTCTGTGCTGCGTACTTGAAAGCATGAAGTACCTATAGGGAACATTACTATTACTTCAGTGGTAATCTTTTTTCCCCCTCTCTTGTAATATAGAATTCATTAACATCAAAGCAACAAAAGACATTCCCCTTTGTATCCACTCCTACACACTTCCATCACCTTTTTATTCTGGACCAGAGCACATGTGAAGGACTGAAAAAATTGTTCCAATCTATAACAGAACCAGTTCTAACAAGGCCTAATGAAAAAGAATAGAAAAAGTAGTGGGTGAGTAAAAATAAGAAAAGATTTGGAAATCTGCACCCACTGCCTATGCAATATGTAACTTTAGCTGCTGAAAAGCCACAGTAGTACAGAATGGTATCATCAATATCGCCTTGACATTCTATCTACGTGTTTTAGACTAGAAAAAGTGCAGACACTGGAGCAAATGTAATATATATAATATCAAGGAAAAGTTCAAAAAAGTAGAAGTAGAAGCGCAGATTTTGAGAACAGTGATTTTTTTTCCAGATGATTTTATTTGTATATTCTTGTTTGCTCAAATTATGAACGTGTCAAACAGCCCAGGCTTTAAATACTTTTAAATCTTTCTTGAAAACGTATTTGTTCGCACTGGCTTTGAATGCGAGCTGAGAGTGACACTTGTATTGTGTTGTTTTATCGAGTTTTTGCATGTTTTGTTGTATAAGATTGTACTTTATATTGCCCTTTGTACAGCACTTTGGGCAGCTGCGGTTTGTGCTTTATAAATACATTTGACTTGACTTGACTAAAGATAAACCCTTACAAAGAATAGATACTTGCTCTCAAATATTCTGAAGTAAAACTAAAAATTATCTACTTAAAATGTCATTAAGTAAAGTGAAGATATCTAAAATTTTTACTTAAGTACAGTACTGAACTGCTTTTACTTTGTTACGTTCCGTTTAATGTAACAATGGGTCTATAGTTTAAGCCTGCTCCTTTTTGTTAAATATTAGATAAATACCTTTACAAAATCCACTTTGGAGTGCGATCCAAGGCTGTTCCGTGTCCAAATAAATGAACAGATGCGCCTGTTTCGACTCACGCTTCTCTCCTGTCTCCAGTTCGGCCCTACTTCTAACACAAACACCAACAGTACAAGAGAATTCAAGCAAATATCTATCTCCCTTTGGGCTCACCATACTCTACGACTGAACGCGTGCATGCGGTTTGCTAATTAAACCTTGCATCTAATTACCTAATGTGGGCAGGGTGGATGGGACATGATGGTTCTTAATTTACAAGTGCAACCTGCTCACAGATAAGACCACAATAATGATGAGCTGGAGAAGAGGGCGGATGAAAGAAAACCCATGGCTGTTGTTTTCTTTAATTAAATCTGACCTTATAACACCCACTGCATCCAGTCTGCAGTCGCGTCCTATTTGCTCATGTTTCGCAGTGTTTCACAGATCAAATGTGAACAAAACGCAAACAGTCATGCGTTAAGTATTAATCATTCTGACCGATTGTGCCAAAACCGCTAATTCCTTCTCCCCGTTTGTTGCAGAGCGTTTTGATGCGCTTATCCACCTAAAATACAGCAATTTGTCAGATTATGACAAAACATGCCTGAAAATACTCATTAAGCTGCTGAAAAGGCCTTCATCCACTAAGGTTATGCTTTAATGATGCTATTTCTGTACCCGACTATTTCTGCCCCTGATGGACCTGCGCTGTGGATTAGCTGTATTGATGTGGCAGGCTTTTATACTAGATGCCCTTCCACCATCTCTTTGACAACTAATGTAGGCAAAGAGGGTGATTCATGTTCCACTAGGACTTAAAATTGTTACCATCTTGCTCATGTTTCTCAAGCACGTATGTCTCTTTATAATGTACATCCATTAGCCCAAATTTGAAGGAACACAGAGGAATAATGCACGGTAAACAAAGTGGTCAGGGTTCAAACAAAAGCCTGGACAAGTGGCATTAAAGATTCAGCTAATGCAAAATCTATGGGTTTATAATGGAGGATTTTTAGAATATATTTAGTAACTTGCATTAGTGATAAGTATTTGTAAACACAATTGATACACCAGAATTAACAGAGCCACTGTAAAGGAGGTGCAGGGAAAGAAACCCAAACTTATGATCTCGGAAAAGCACTGTATTTAGGACTAGTTTAGTATCCACAATCTCCCCAGGTCGTTCGGTGACCAGTTCACAGTTCATTGTTTCAAAAAGGCAGAAATAAATACTATGAATGCAATAAATAATATAATAAAATAATAACAGCAAATAAACATAACAATGGCAATAATAAACATAAGAAATATGCAAATACATAATATACAGAAACACAAGAAATATATTAGAGCTACGTTGTGTACGATAATACAAAGCAGCAATGAACTACAACTGAGATCATGGCACTTTCTCACCTAAATAAAAAAATTCCAAGTACCCTGGAACGCACTACGGACAGCAGCAGAGAGCAGTGTCAAGGCGAAGGTCTGCTGGTCCGTGAATGCATCACTGCCGCAAGTTACGCAACAGCAATGTGAACAAAAGAACTAATTAAGGCCGGACTGACGTAATATGGACTACAAATAGTATTAATAATAATATTAACTTACGTTCATTTCACTGTAGATGAAATTAAAAAATAATGAATCCTGATTGGTTGAGGAGTGAGAAGGGCTGGTCACTGATTGGTTAAGGTGGTTGCTGGGGTCGAATGTCCGAATAATAATGAAAGAATAGTCAAAACCTAATGACTGTATTAGGAACATCATAAACAGATTAAAAACAACACAAATAATGATCTAATACACATGGTTAAATTAATATAGAACATATTTCAGGCACAAGCTAAATTGGATACTTCGGTTTAATAATCTAAAAACGGACTTTTATACTATCACCTGCAGCTGTTTTTAATGCTCCAATTGGATTTATATCAGGGGCGGCGCCGGTGGGTGGCTTGAGGGGGCGCTAGCTTCACCTGGAATGGTCAACCCACACCCATTGTGCCCCGAAAGATTTTTGCCTCACTTCCATAATGCGTCAAGTCTTGGCTAAAAATGTTGTTCAAAATGAGACTCAATTGAAAGGAACTCCATATTAGCTTTTATAAATCACTAGACTACATTTACACCGGTTTAAAACAGCAAAGCAAACATGGTACAGGGTGGGTGGGGCGCTTCACTGTTAAAAGCCTCTAAATTAATAGTAAAAGCCTCCACCACTACTGCTGTGGGGAAGTGAAAAGAGAGGTCACATTAAATGAAACCATGGTCTCATCTGAATCAAATTGGAGATGCTTGATTTTGCTCACAAATTAGCAAATTATAACCTCTCTTTTCACTTGTATCCACACAGCAGTAGCGGTGGAGGCAGCAAAGAGGAGGCTACTGCAGGATACTACGCTAAAAGAGAGAACTGTAACTGTGCTTAAATACCAAATATTTCCAGTTTAGAGGACATTTCTACAGGCAAATCAACAGTTGTGTCATGGGCTTACCGGTCTCTCCTAATATGGCAAACTTATACATGGAACAATTTGAACACTCCAAACCCACACATTGGTATCGACACGTGGATGACAACTGGACTAAAATATATCAATGCTGTGGATCCAAACATCAAATTCACATGAGAAAAGGCCAAAGAGAACAGTAAAAATAGGACAGGACCGGTGTCTCCAGGTAGAAGTCTTCAGGAAGCCAACACACACTGACCAATACCTGCTGTTTGATTCACACCATCCACTGCAGAACAAACTCAGAGTTATCTGTACTCTACAACACAGAGCTCAAGTGGTGCCCACAAACACAGAGGGAAAAGTGAAGGAAGAGAAACATGTGGAGAAAGCCCTCTCTGTTTGTGGATATCCAAAATGGGCCTTCAATAGATCAAAGAGAGCTAAAGCACAGGACAACAGGGAAGCTGAACCTAGAAGGATAGGCGTAACTATTCCTTGTTGTGTGTCTGAAAAACAGTTTGAGATTCTGGTCTAATTCAAACCTACAGACACTTTAAGACAGAAACTGGTTCACCCAAAGGACAAAACCCCGAGCCACAAACAAAGTAATGTGTCTACTCCATTCAGTGTAGTGAAGAGTGCAGGGAGCGTGACACTGGAGAAACTAAACAGCCACTTCACAAGAGAATGTACCAACACTGTCGTGAGAGCTGCTCTGGACCCCAGTCTCCTGTGCATCTCCATCTCAAAGACACTAACCACTCCTTTGAACATAGTGAGATGTTAGCCAGAGAAAAGAAATGCTTTGAGAGGAGAGTTAAAGAAGCTATTTTTGTTAGAAAAGAGAATCCTTCCTTAAACCTTCCTTAGGCAATGGGGTCTTTAGACATAATCTGTCTCCTATCTACAACTCAATCCTCAGATCCAAAGCAAACAAAGGAAACAAAGAGATCAATAGAGCGATAAAGGCTGAATGGAGGCCATTAAGATTGTAGTAGTTAGCTCTTCCCTTCAGATAGATATAAGTCAATGTCCACCAGCAACTGACCAGAACTAAAGAAGTGTCTTAGATGAGCAGAGAAACGTCTTCACTCCTACAACGATTTGTCCAGTTGACAGATTTAACTTTGGCTTTTACTATAGATCAGACCTGGACGACTGAGGGATTACACAGACATCCGCTCTAAACTAACAAGTTAAGTGAGCACCCACACTGAAGACCTTAGCACCGCTTATCTCCTCCTGCCAAAAATGTCTGGCGCCGCCCCAGACTTATATATTTATATGTTTTGTTTGTTATTTAGTTTTTTCTGTATATTGAACAGAGCGCCCATGATAAAGAGAGTTCGAGTGCTCCCATTGGCTCTTACTGTTTACATAAAAAAAATAGAAATTGTTGTAATGCATTATTTCATGGCAAGTATGTCATATGTGTAATCAATAGTAAAGTCTGGCTCTTGACCCCCATCTGGGATTATGACATCATCACAATATAATCTGAAAACCACCGATGGTTCATCATTTTGCAATAAGCACACATTGGCATTGGACTTACAGCCAAACCTGTTACTCCTCTTCAACTGCCCTGTGTGGTTTACTACATACAGTAATCTAGTGACATAGTGTTAAACTGAAACACCGGGGTACCAGGACTCACTGTTTGGATTTGAAAAGGGCTCAGCTGCTCTGCTTTATGTCTTGTAGCGAGCTTAACCTCCCAGTGGTTAAGAGGAATGGCAGCTGTTTCTTTTATTTGCATATTCTTGTATAACTAAGGAGGTGCAGTAAATGTCAAAAAGTACTGCAATATCCCAGTGCCTACGTTCACAGTTTTGTTTTTCCGTAATTGCCCATGTATAGCTCTATTTAACAGCGATGCAACGTGATGAACAGATGAAGCAACTGAAAAGAAGGAAGGAAGAAATGGTGTATTTTGACTTGGTCTAGAATTTAAAGTGCACATGACAGGTTAAACTACTCAAATCCTACTTAGTCTTTCGTGGGTTTTTTTTAACATTTCAGTGAAGATTATAATTCCTGGTGTAAGAATGTTCATTTCTGGTGTAACCGTCAAAGAGGACAAAGAGACTGAAACATAAAGTCAGAAGGTTTAATGAGGTCCACACAGGTAAAGTGAACAAGAAATATAGTGCTAAGGATAAAAGCAAACGCATATACATTCATGAGTAGACTAAACACACCATGTACAGATTATCTGTTGTAATCTGGAGACTTTATATCCCTCTCATCATAAAGTACTCATACATGACCTCAATAAGCAAACACAAAAATCATACTTTTGCTAAACTGAAGCATGAGGATTTATTCAGCTGCAAGGTCCAAAAACCCATTTGTTGCAGTACTGACGTTCTCGAGCTGTACTGTCCTTCTTTTACCCTCTGATTTAAATGGGAAAAGACATCTTGCGGTTCTGCTCCAGCAACTGTCCGATGACACCTCATAAATCCACAGTACTGTACATAATTATGCTATCACTAAACCAACCCGAAAATCAAAGACATTAATTTTCCCAAAACAATATTATGTCAGGCATTCATTGTCTTCAGTCTCAGCGTCAGACATAACTGTGATGTAAGCAGCAGGAGGAGTGTGAGGAGAAGTAGGAAAAAACACAGTCGCACACCGTTCAACCATAGTACAACAGCCACAGACAATCAGAATAGTTAGAATTATGCTAATGTGTCAGAAAACCAATCACCAATGACATCATTGATTCCTGAGGCAGTGTTTGGTCAGAGTGGTCTCTCATTTTGTCTAAAAGTTCTTGGAGAGGGCCAACGGGACTAGTGTTATTGGGTATGACTGTACAACACTGGTCACCAAAGAGAGAACATACACCGTGTATTTCAGATAAAAGCATGTTTAGGGTAGGTCATCAGCATAGCGTTAGCATGTAGCTCCTCTTAATGGTACACCAACAAAGAATAGACTCAAAACCTGTAATTGTCAACGATTTTATACTCATTAGTCACACCTCTAGGTATACCAATTGCATCAGAATAAATATTAGCTGGGTCAGTGCCAATGATGTCTATTACAGATCTTCTGGATCTAGTTGAGGCTGTGGGATCTAAGGAGAAGGGGAGGTCAGGAATGGGTAAGAGAGAAAAAGTAGTAGAGAACATCACTTTCGCACAATGACCAGACCAGTGAAAAGTAGTTCACAAATTAGTAGTTGGGAAGCCACCACATGTCAGCTATGGCAAAGTCCTGTCTCCTCAGAGAACATGTATGAATCAGTGGACATGTGGCATGTTTTACACCAGCAACTGCACTCACAGAAGAATAATTTAAGGAAGTAACAAAGGGGATATCATTAACTATAGTGATGAGAGAGCACGGGGTTGTAGTAAGATTTCCAACAAAAGTAGACTGGTAGGTGTGGAGTCTCTGTATGCATTCTGATTGTATTGTGGGCAATTTGGAGAAGTGAGATGGATTTATATTTGCAGGCATATATGTCCATCGAGAATGGCTGCAGGGATCGCTGTGTATAGTTGTGAGTTGACAGACATATTAGGCATCGCATAAAGAGATAATGACATAAAAGCAAGACATGCAGTTTCAGTACGCTCAGTACTTTTTGTGGTACACTTACCACCTGCCTCACATGTTTCCCAGGAACAATTAACAGAGGCTAGACAGTGTTTATAGTGTCTCACAATATGAGACAATATGTAATAATCAGAAATATAAGAGAAGGGTATGGGAACTAAATACTTCTGGAACAGGTGCACATGTCAGGCACAGCTGTCCTTGGAGATATAAATTAGCGCTGGAGAAGAGCTAAGTATATCATTTGTTTTTTGTGGCAACATTAAGAAATTTTGTGGCATTACAAGTCAATGATAACTGGATCTCAACCCTTGTTTTGGTGCTATTATTTGACCCATAACTAGAATGTAGAGGCCTGATTCAAAGTATCAGATAAAGACAGCAACAATCACTATGATAAACAACAACAAAGTCAATGTAGTACTTCTCTGCGCGCACCCAGGCAATGCCGCTGTCATGACTAAGAAACAAGCCAGGTCAGATACATTATAAACTGTTTCAATGAACATCCAGAAAGTTAAGCTCTGATGCAATTAATAATGATGATCTAATTGGTATTGTCACTTGTCATTGTCAACAGTTTTTTGCGACTATTAAGCAACGTTTGTTTGGACCTAAGAATCTGTTTCATTTAGTTTAGGTTAGATCACCAGTCACCAGGGGGTTTCCAGAGAGTCTAGACCTGTTGGGAGAGAACTATAGAGTCCATAGTCTATAGAGATTTTATGATTTTGAAGATTTCTGAGAACATGTATTTCAGATTAGAGAGGAGTGTCCATCCTTCTCCTAATTAAGATCTCATGTAGAAAGAAATCAAGATGCTGAGTGTGGATCACGCTCCCATCAGCGCTAATGGCAGGAAGTCCAACTACATTATTCTGGTGAAGTTCATGATATTTTTCCTCATTTGCTCAAGTAATGAGGTAGTCTGTGAAATATAGCCATATGTAACAGTCTGCCAGGTGTCAGGTGGTCTATCGTGACACTTATTTGTCCTGTTTGTTACATACTTGTTATATATTTGTTACATCTGTGACAGTGCAAACACTGAGCTCATACAGGGTCAACAACCTGCCAGTGTCCATCAGCTTCACTGAATGTCCATGACTACAGTTTTTTGTGCTTTTTTCCCTTTTCCATGTATTCCCAATTGGGTTTTTTGTGCAGTGCTGGCTGTAAATCCCTTCTGTATCTATTGAGAGGCATCAACATGTATTAGATGTCGTAATTACTGCCTTATCAATAACTGTCCTTTCACAGTGTTATCTAGTTTAGCTATATGTTATACTAACTGCAACCTCCCCCTTTTAACAACACAAACTTTATTTTGTCCAATCGACATTCTTATAATTCAGACCATTCAGAAGTTATTTATTCTATTAGCAAAAATTTAAAATGATTTAAAACGGGGTTTTGATTGGGATTGGGACTAATTTCTTCTGAGTTTTCCTTGTGTTTAATTATCTTTAAGTTTAGACACATTTATTCTGCTGAACTTATTGTTTTCCATATTTCACATCTATTTAAATGGCTTTATGACTACATAATTTGCATAATTTGGTCATTGTTATTAGAACAAAAATCATTATAATTATTACTACTGAGAACCAATGGGCTCTCGGCTAAGTCTCTCCTCATGTCATCCCCGTGCAGGTCCTGTGCGGGTCCTGTGCGGGTCCTGTGCGGGTCCTGTGCAGGTCCTGTGCGGGTCCTGTGCAGGTCCATGTGCATCTGATCCACACAGGGAGGACACTTTGCTGGACTCGACACCTTTTGGGTCATAATTGTGACCTTAATCGATCTCTCTCAACAATTGTTACAAGCATTAAAAACTCAATCATATAATTCCGTTTGAAATACATATTTGAAAGACATTCAGGAGCAGTGACATTTTGACCAAATATAAGTATCATAGTATGTCAACTAAAACAACAACAACAACAACAAATAATATAAAGCACTTCAGAACCCAGCGGCTG
This sequence comes from Periophthalmus magnuspinnatus, assembly GCF_009829125.3. Taxonomy (NCBI): domain Eukaryota; kingdom Metazoa; phylum Chordata; class Actinopteri; order Gobiiformes; family Gobiidae; genus Periophthalmus; species Periophthalmus magnuspinnatus. Next base: position 30,887,767 of record NC_047126.1, read on the forward strand.
CAGGTTTCATAATAAGGCCAGACATGTTGTTTGCACTAAAAGTTGCACTGCTTAACAACTGCAGTTTGTAATTTTGTTAATTGTGGCTGTTTTAAAATACCTTGCACTGGTTGTTACCTGTTACCTAGCAGTCTGGCCTCCAGTCTGGCTATACTTCCATTGTAGGGAGTATTATACCTCTGATAATGTAGGCCAATACTACAAGGACTGAGCTGGCAGTGAGAGTCCTCAGTAGCACAGAAATAGAATCTCTTCACCCAGCACAATGCCACTGATGTCTCTTAAGACATACTACTTAGTGTACTTAGTGTACTTAGTGTACTTAGTGTGGCTAGTATATGTAATGTTCCAGTGAATAACACAGACCATTTTCCCCTATGATGCCTTATATCTTGCCGATTTTGTGGCATCATGTACCTTGGTCTCCACATTTCTATATATTGTTTTGAATAGTTTAGAATAGTTTATCATGGTTTTAATTCTTACCTGTACCCTTTTATTATATGGTCTTGTAAAAAGGAATAATGTGCTATAATTCTATGCTCTTTTTGTGAAGCAGAATGCATGTATAATTATACTCTCTTTATTGTGTGTATCTGTCCACAGGTGGTGAAGATGATGATCATTGTGGTGGTGACCTTTGCCCTCTGCTGGCTCCCCTACCACGTCTACTTCATAGCGACGGGTCTGAAGAAAGATCTGAAAAGGATGAAGTACATCCAGCAGGTTTACCTCAGTGTGCTGTGGCTGGCCATGAGCTCCACCATGTACAACCCCATCATCTACTGCTGCCTCAACAGCAGGTGACCACATACACCTACACATACACTGACACTACTGTGTCAGTTTGTCACAGTACACCTCATGCTCAGGGTAATGTCATAAATACATGATAGATGTCACATATAATATTTTGCACAGAGCCATATCAAGATTAAAGCAGATCTATTCTGCAAAATCGACTTTTCAGAGCTTTTAACCATGTTATAGTTGTTTCCTCTTCTCATGTTCCCCCTTGTTGTTTTGGGAGTGACTTGTTTTTACCAGCACCACCACACGCCCACTGCTCTGCACTTACTTCATTGTTCAATTTTATTTTCTTAGTCAGTGATACTCGTAGAATTCGGCAGTGTCGTTTAGTAATTTTGATACGAATGAAAAAAAATCTGCTAATTGCTAGCGTGATGTGCAGCTATCAATTGGAGGTGCCGACAGCAACACGACGCTTTGTTGAGATGATGTTAACATCGAAGTCAGCTCCCATTGGGCACTGCAGTTTTCTAATGTGGAAGTCAACGGACTTGCTTCTTTTATTATATCATTTTAGATGAATATTGCAATTTAAAATCTGCACAGGTGTCAGAGATTATAACTATACAGCAGACACAAGCACAATATGTATTTTTTAAAAGTACTTAAATGTGAAGGTTTAGATCAATTAACATGTATTGTCCTGCCTTTGAGACTTGAGTGTTCAGAAAATTTCTTTTTACACCTACTCCTTATCCCTGTCCCCTTCCCTGTATTTAATTGCTGTTTGTCAACAGAACTCTTTCTCTTGGTGAGCTTTTTTAAGTCAATATTAAAAGTTATAATAAACAAAATGTAGACTAATAATTTTGGTATGTTGTAGTTTGATACTAATCTAAAGCATAATATGTCTACTTCTATGTCCATGGGGTGACAGAGGTTAGAGCAGTGGTCTCCCCAACCCTGAAGATTGAAGTATCTATTCCCAAATTTTGTTGTTGTGTCTTTAGGCAAGACACTTTTCATAGTATAGTTTATATAGTATGAAAGTGGTGTGTGTTATATAGTATGAAAGTGGTCAGTCTACCCCAGGGCAGCCGTGGCTAATAATACACTGTAAAGCTCTTTGGGTGTCTTGAAAAGCGCTACATAAATTATAATTAAATCACTCCTATTATTACTATTACTTACTTACATCTCTAATTTCCTCGCCTATTTCCCTCTTTCCTGCTACAGATTCCGAGCAGGCTTCAAGTGTGCATTCCGCTGGTGTCCCTTCATCAAAGTATCCAGCTACGACGAGCTGGAACTGCGCTCCACCCGCCTCCACACCACCCGCCAGAGCAGCATGTACACCCTGTCACGCATGGACACCACAAGCGCTGTGGTGTACGACCCCAATGATCCTGACGGGGGCGCCGAAGGGGGAAACAGGAAGCTCTCCCTGATGTCCAGAAAGAAGAGCTATATTGTGTCTCGGCAGCCCGGGGCTATTAGCAGCGGCAACGACAAGGCCCAGAATGGAAGAATGTCAAACACGCAATCTGAGGCGTTCTCGTGAAGTGTGCTACGCTGTACAGATAATCAGAAGAAGCCCGTACGTTTGACAAGCATGTATATTGTATGATGTATATACACATAGTGACAGTGAAGTGGCCATCTACGTGTGCTGTAAATGAAGCCGAGAAAGATTGAATTATGATATCGCATGCTTCAGAGCCTTAAGAGATGTAGATGATTTGCTTCTATGTGAGAATAGCATGTAAAAAGGCATTTCACTGCAGCCTTTGGGGAGTTCAGTCATTTGTTATATACTGTATCACAAAATCATACATTTTACAGAATGTATTGCCATATAGGGTGGAATATGTGCCAAAATCAGGCCTTAACATGCACGATCACAAGGCCGTGGCGTTCTTTTTAATACAGTACATAAACACACACAGCAATAGCAAGAGAGAACATACAATTCAGATGTCGAAAGCAGAAAGTATAAATATATTACATGATTATGATGGCTGGAATATAGTCGTTAGTGAGTTTACACAAAACTCTCTTAAAGGGTTACTGATTGTTACTATATGTACATAAAAGAGTGTAATTTATTCTCTGTGTAATCGTGAGCGGCCATGATTTATTCACAGTGTGGAAGAATGAGTGTGTTTGCCAATGGAAACGCTGCTGACTGACCTCTCTTTACACTGGACTATTGAACAGGCCTTTAGGCTGTGTGACAGTTGTGAAGACCACGTTAGCGATAGCAAGCCACTGATCAAATCCGTGCTGTACATTTGTCTGTGCAGATTTTATACGAGCCAGCACTATTGGAGCAGACATTTATGATTGAGATGTATTTAGTTAAAGTCTATAAGTGCACATTGGAACGTTTACAGACATGTTTACATTGATGTGGCTGCTGTGGAACAGGACTAGGGGAGACACATGGTCTGCAGTCTGTCCAGGGTCACTGCACTCCTCATTGAACTCACAGCTTGTGTTAGAGCGTCAGGATCGTGCCAAGAACCAGAGCAGCCTGAGCAGCGGGGGTTTCGCACATGACAAACACAGGCGGACATATATTGTTTATGTAATAAGAGTTACAAGTCTGTAATGTGCTATTAATGTACTCGCATAGCTTGGCAAACACTCTTATTGTGCTATAAAGGCAAAAATCAATATTATAAATAGACCAGCTCTTCAGAATTATAATAGTGCAGCATAGCAAAGAGTCCTCTTTTATGATGGGTGCACAGTCACTGGGTTTTCATTCAAATGAGAAAGAAATATGTTCAAAGAAAACTTGAGAAAGAAAAAGATACTGTTCCATTCAGGCATTTCTTTGAATATCGGCTGGTGCCTATACTCCGGAGTCAAGGCTTGGATGAAATAAAATTAATGTTTATTTTTATTTTATAAGAGTTGCTCATGTTTTTAATCATGCACAAGCAGCAAGGCAGTGAGGCAGAAAATCATTTGATAAGATGAAAACATGCCCTGCAATATTATTTAGGTAGTCTTTTTAGTAAGTAATGGGCTGTGGTGAGATTTAGTTTTTAATGTGCGAGGTTAACAGTGATCTCGTTAGTGTGTTCAAATACATTTCACTGTTGGTTAACTGATGCTTTGCTTTAACTGTTTTTAAAAATATAACGTAAATGGAAAGTGATTACACAGAAGGCACGAATAAGACAAGGAAGACGTCCAGGAAGGAGGATGGTCCAGAAAAGTGCTGCTCGTGTGCGCTGTGTGTTGTGTACCGTGTGCTATTTATGTAATGCCTTTGACTGCCAGATAAACAGCTTATTTTGTAACGATAAAAGAAGAAAATAAAAGATCTAGCAAATAGATGAGCCCTTCTGAATGTTAGCAGACCCATGAAAGTACTTTTGGACAGACAGAGGTGGGTAGTACTCAGTCAGGTACATTTATTTGAGTAACTTTTTGAAGAAATTGTAGTTTTCAGACTAGTTTTTGGACACAATACTTTTACTGACTTACTTTGGTTCATCTTCCCACTGTGAGAAAGTATAGATACAAAAACATAAATGATAATATTAACTGATTTGATTTGTGTTGTGCTCGTCGTTCATGGTCCATCCTTTGACAACAACACAAATCGTGCAGTATTTAATGTATGAAGTAATTTCCCAAATACTATTTACTTGATTTTATTTGACTTCTTGGACTACTACTTTGTACTTTTGCTTGAGTAATATTGTTTGAAGTCATGTTACTCTTACTTGAGTACATTGTTTGACTACTCGACCCACCTCTGCTTTTGGAGGAATGTGATTTAAATGTGTTGTGCGTTTGGCTGTAACAATGGAACAGCTACCACAAGAGGAGTGAGTACTTATGTAGTGTTGAGTATTATTCTGTTTGTCAGTATTGTATAAGTTGAATGTATAGTACAATGTGTGCCTCTAGGTGGTGTTTTTCAAAGGTCATAAGCTTGTTGCTATATAATAACAATAATAATATATGAGTTTTATACAGCGCTTTTCACGGTAACTCAAAGAAGCTTCTCAATAGTGTAACACAAAACAAAGACAGGAAAGATAAAACAAGTTGTGAGGAAGCAGTCATTTGCGGGGTTATAGGTTATGAGATAAAGGGGAGTTTTGAGCTGTTTTTCAAGGTGTTTAGTGAGTCATTTTTACAGATGGAAGAAAGTCTACCGTCTATGGTGAGGCTGAAATTCTCTGCAGAGGGAAGGAGAGAATTGGGACCGATGACGATGATTTCAGATTTGTTGCAGTTAAGCTTGAGAAATTTGGTGGTCAACTATGATTTTATGGCAAGGAGGCAGTTTGAGAGGATCGAGGTGTAGTAATGAAATTTGACTCCTTGTTGGCGGATGGTATGACAGAGGGGAAGCATGTTGAGAATAAAGAGGAGGGGACCGAGCACTGAGCCTTGAGGGACCCTGTGGATAACTGGCATGATGTGAGATGAGGGGTGTGGGGTGATGGACCAATGGAGTGAAGATGGTGGAGGAGAATGGAGCGATCAATCATGTCAAAGGCAGCGGAGAAGTGGAGGAAGAGGAGGATAGGGATTCAGAGGTGAGGATTGGTTACTTTGACGAGGGCTGTTCCTGTGCTATAGTGGAGATATAAACTGTTGTTATTTTGTCATGACTTTGCAACATTGTGTGCCTCGGACTGAAAATACATGCCGTGATTAAGAAAAAAAAAAGATATTTGGAAGTTATTTGAAACTTTATTTTAAAAATGTCAGCTGAATATCATTTCTAGCATACTGGAAATGTGTTTTGTATTCTGTATCTGTTCTGTGTGTTTGCTTTTTGTACCGTTGCACTGTTCTAAATGTAATTTGACTGAATTTGGCAGGAAAAAAAAAAAAAGAAAAGGAAATTTAAAAAGCAACAGCAATATTTTTATGTGTTATTTATGTGAAGTATTTATTAATTGTGATATTCTTCAGAATTTGACATGAAATTGTTTAATTAAAATATTTAGCTGAAAAAGAAAAGTGGAATATGTTCACAGTCAAATAAAGGAAATTAAGAAATGGTCCTTTGCAGTGTTATTTCTTTATCTCTATCACATTTTAATGCTTGTAAGTGTAAGATTAATATGAACAGACAAAAAAAAGTTACTTCAGATCGTTCAATCAACAAATGTATATACATGCCTCATGAGTACTTTCCTGTGGGAATTTCTATTGAATCCACCAAGAGCACACAATGGAACCGCTTTAATGGGCACTGGAGGGGAACAGGGAGCATCAGGCGACAAAGGATTAACCGAAGGCTTTTGAGCTGGGATATTGGGCTTCAGACACAAGAAACTAGAAACTTACACTTTTCTGGCAGTGAGTTTCTTCTAAATGTTCCACAGAGGGACAATTTATCTTACATTTATTAGCTACAGGTGTTTCTATTGTTCAAAAATGCATGTGTTCTTAGTGCGAGCGGGACTGCCTCTGCACAGACCTGATCTAACTTGGCTTCCTTGTCCACTCTGGTCATGTCCCTGGAAATATGCCAAGTTCTCCATACTTTGGTACAGTCAAGCCAAAGCAATAACATCTCCATGGAGACAAGCCACGAATGCTCCACCAGAAAAGTTACATAGTGCACATTTAAACTTATTAGAACTGTATAGTTATAAGCTGTAATCATCCTGTTGTTTTTATTTCATTATTGTGTCTGTAACTCAAGATATTAATAACAGAGAAACCAGGTGCCTTCTTTCCCTGAGGTTGCTCCGACTAGCATTAGCAACAGGTTTGATTGACAGCATTGCAAAGCGGGTGTCACCTTCAACTGCCTCGCTCCGGATTGGCTCTTTGGTTGCTACGATACCCGCGGTTGGAATTCCTAACATGCAATTTTGACTCCAAATTCATTCCTAGCCTCGATGAGATTTATTTGACTGGGGCCAAACGCTGTGGGTGACATCACACTCACTCAGTCCACTTCTTTATACAGTTTGTGCTTTCTAAATAAAGTTGACTAATTGTGTCCCCACGTCAGACACTGCATATAATAAAATAGACAAATAGCTTATAAGTATACACAGAAATGTAAACTGTTTTTTGCTCATATTGATCGCAAAAGAAAATTCATGTCAACTGGACACGAGAAGTCTGACCAGTCCAGAAGTGAAGAAGCTGCTTGGATGAGTGGCGAAACATCTTAACTCTATAAACCTTTGACCAGTTGACTTTTTGAATTTTCTTTTGCTATAGACAGATTTTGCTATGGATTACGCAGCCATTTTGTCATATTGTTTCTGTGAGTCAGAGAGGGACTTGCTGCAGTGTTTAGCATACACTATTAGGCAACCACGGCTCCTCCTCTCACACCATCTGCAGTGGGGGACAAAGATTCTGCCCTTATTGTATGAAAAATGGTGCCGCAGGGTCTAAATAAAGCCACGGCGTAGTACATTAAGATGTGTGAACTGATCGACTTATTAAATCACTCACCGAGCACAGAAAAATAGATGAGAACATATAGCTTTTTAAAACGTTATTAAGCAGGAATAGCTGCTCTCACGCTCACGCAATCTCATAGACTTTAATGGAAATGTATTTATAGTTCTCGCACAGGTGGCACTGAAAAATCTATAATGAAAGAGATCTGTTGACCTGTTAAGAGTTAAAATGCTCCAGTTTATTGTAGCATTTATATGTATAATGCTAGCTTTAATGGGAATGTTTTATCTTTTTTCTGATATTGTGACATGAGCAAGTAAATCTTCAATTAATCTAATGTAATAAAAAGTACAGATTTTGCTCGTGTTATATACAATCATACGCAGACAGCTAAATGAGGTCGATTGTGCTGAGGCATCCTCCTACTTGGAAAGTGTCAGACTCTCGGATGGTCATTTTTAGATCGTCTCCTCCTGCAAACAGTGGGGGATTGGAATAATGGCTCCATTCTGTCCATTTTCTTAGAAGAGAGGAGAGAGCAATAAAAATACCTTTCTCCCCTTGCCATTAAACCACTTTCATTTCGTTTTTGGTGTTATAAAGATGGCTAAGGGTTCAAAACAGATATGAACTCATTTTTTTTAATGTGAAGACATTGTTTCATATACCAAAGTGCACGTTCTTTAAACATTTCACATCTCTGTTATCTATCTGCCCTATTCACCTCTTGTTGGGACAATAATATGTCCTTAAGTTACCGCAAAGTAAGCGTTTGAGAAAGAGATAATGCTCAATAGATAATGTGTTGACAGACTGATAATGTGCTGGAGATATGATTTCCTAAGTTTGGCTTATCTTGCAATAGTTTTTTTTTAATTTTTTAATCAAACTAGACTTGACCGTGAGCTGAACTTCTAGTGTTGGGCGGCAGTAGTTGAGTTGGGAGAGTGTTTGGCCACTGATTGGAAGGTTGGCGGTTCAAATCCCGCTCTGTAATTAAAAACATATTGGTAAAGCGGTCATATTCACTGACCCACAGATGCTTACTGTCGCTGTGTCCTTAGGCAAGACACTTAATCCTCTTCACCCCAGTGTATGTGTGTGTGCGTTGGTGTACAAATGGTTGAGTAGTTTCATGACGTAAAGCAACCATCCAGTAAACCAAAAAAATCATTTCAGCGTGGCAGATATATACACGCAAGTTCTAATTTATTTTGAGCGACACCCAGAAGAAGGACCGACCTGAATTTAATTTTATTCTGACATTATTTTTTCATTTATCTGCAGGAAAAGATTTTATGGATTTTAAGATTTCGAGCTTTGGAGTGCAATAACTGTATGAGAGTTATGGAAGTTACTTTAAACTGGATATAAAATAAACCGCAATGTCACTAACCATCTCAATACAGAAATATTATTGTACCGGCAAATGATATAATTTTAAATATCTACATTTACATTTGTTTGAAGTAGTGCCTTGCAGGATCTTGGTCTTGTACTTCATGCATATACTGATCTACATTTGTACCTAAAATGCTGTACTTCAATTGGTTGGTACTGTTGTTGATACAGTTTTTAGTTCTATTACATACCAAACTCAACAGTACTTTTCCCTTAGCGTACACTGGTGACATCTGTGAAGATTATAGATGTACAAAGTAGTGGACTAAGTGAGTGTGACGTCACCTACAGCATTCAGCTCCAACCAAATGAAGCTCATCGAGGCTAGAGCAGTTATAGGGGCCAAATTGAAGCCGAGTTCCATATTTGGGAATCCGTTCGGCGAGTATCATAGCAACCAAAGAGCCAATCTGGAGCGAGGCTGTTGAAGGTAACGCTCCTTACCGCTCCACTGGTTTAGCAGGAAATGGGCGTTTATCAGTTCTGTCAATCAAACCTGTTGCTTGCACTAGTGGGAGCGACCTCAGAGAACGAAGGCACCTCACTGGTTTATTATTAATGTTCATATCTTGATTTAGGGACACTAGCGGAATAACAATACCAGGATCAGGTTTGTATGTCCATTTATAAATACAGATACACTCCTCTACTGAATGGTCAGTGACTTTGCTGTTTATTTTTTATATGCAATTTACAGCTACACAAATTGTGATTCCACTTCAAAGCTCTAAAACTTAACGTCCATAAAATCCTTTCCCGGAGGTGTAAACTACAATAAGGTGAGAATAAAAAAGAAAGCTTTATTTTCCAACTGGGTGTCACTAGATAAGAAAGTGAGTCTACCTGCATGCTAAAATGTACTTGCTACTTTTAGGACTTAAAATAACAACAAGTTTGTAAGATCAAGCCTGGATATGCTCGCTTATTTCAACTTTTAGGCACGTCATGTTTGGCTTCCTTTTAAAAACAGCTGTGATACTTGGTTATTTGGTCAAATTTGATGTGCATGTGTATAGCAACAGTCTCATCAAAGTTGTTGACACTTATTCCAGTGTTCCCAAAGTATCCTACCACAATTTGTGCATTAGTAAGTGTAGTGTCATTTTCACAGGATTAATAGGTAACCCAAACATGTGTACTCTCTGTGGCACTGCTCTCCACTTATGGTTTGGTTCAAATCAGTATTAATGTAGCTTTGATGAGGCTTGACCCTGTTGTTTTGATGTGAGACAGGCCTCTACTTTGACAATGTTTAAATCCAGACTCCAAACTGTTCTGTTTAGCTGTGCATATGACTGAAAGGTTTTTATTCTGCACTGCTTCTGTTTTAATGTGAATTTTATAATGATTATTTATGTACTCTAGTCTAGTACTTTCAAAATATATATAGAAATGTCTCACTTTCACATATTTTACACAATGAAAATGGTTATTGTAGTGTTTGTAGGAGTCATGGGCTGCATTTGTTGGGATCTTACTTTAGTTACTTAGATTTTACTTTATAATATTTGCACAAAACTGGACACTTTATAACACCGGCCACTTTAATAAGTCATGTTTGCACTGTTGTTCTGATGCTGCTGTTGTATATATTTTCTACCTTTAAGTATTTTATTTGATTTTTAAGCTTCTTTTTTTTTTCGTGCATGCTTATTTGTATTTGTATTTGTATTTATTCAGTGTGTTTTTATGTTTTTATGTTGCACTTTATCACCAAAATAAGTTCCTAGTTTGTGAACTGTGTTTCATAAACAATGGCAATAAAAGGATTCTGATTCTGATTAACAATCATTTTACATACATTATCACTCTGTACCTTCATTTTAATAGTGCAAAATAAAAACCTTTCAGCCGTATGCATAGAGTGAGATTAGAGGCCCGTCTCATTTATGATATGTTAAGACGAAGCTTTTTCTTAGGCTTTTTCTTAGGTACAATATGCATTATTGGGAAACGTACATGTCTTTAAAGGGTCCATATAACGCTTTTCCTGGTCTATGTTCTGAAATTGTTTCCTCATCACAAACAGACCTGGAGTTGTGTTTTGTTTCATTCACACATGTTTAACACACAAACCCTGCATATTTAGGCTGAGTTTTTCTCAAACTGAAAACACTCTGTTCCACCTTATGATGTCATCATGTGGTAATTCAGGAAGTGCTCCACTGTGTTTTTAAACTCCATAAACCTTCACTAGAATCATTTGGATGATTTCAGTTCTGGAATTGCCAGTCTCTATTAAACAAAAGGTAAAATGTAGCTGTTAACTTGAAAACTACCACTTCATGACATCACAAGGTGGGACAAAGCTTTTTGAGCTTTGGAGAAGTAGACAGACTAATAATAAATGTGTGAATGAAACAAAGTGCAACTCCAAACTCTGTTTTTGAAGAGGTAAAAAACATTATAACATGGCTTAAAAGCCCCAAGAGTCAATTTTGTGTAATATAGACCTTTAATTCAGTTATATTTCCTCCAAAATCCATTTTAAAATATTATACACTCCCAAGCAAGTACGGCTTGTGGCAACTGTGTTACAGTGCAGGCCAATTCCTCTGATACAGCTTCTTGTCAAAGCAGCACAAGGGGAAGAATATACGTCTAAATGTCAGTGCATTTAAATGCCTTGGTGGAGTGCTAATGCTCAGGTGCACCAGTATGAGAAAATTACATTTTTTCTGTTTCAATGATTTCAGTGACGTCACAGCAATATATTCACCACAAAGGATTTATAATCTGACAAGGATAAAACCTGGGTCTTCTAGTTATGGACATCTAATCTATTTATTTTTTCATCTTTCAGCTTCTATCAGAAACATGGCTCTAGCCTCAAACAGGGTGGTTTCTAATTGTTTTCCTTCTGGTTGCAGGGTGTATATTTAACCTGCTGCACTAATGGATTGTTGCTATGATACAAAAGGCTCGCGCACTGCTCTAGTCTAAAGGGTGTTCTGGATAAGTTGCAATATTGATCCAGAACACCCTAGTGAAGTTTTGAGTTTCCCTTGTAGTAGTAGGAGTAGATATTCCAGCTCATTGTAATGGAAGTGAACATGTCATTTTGGAGTCTGTATCTGTTGATGAAACTGTTAACGTTGTCCTTTGCTTAACCCATCCTTTAACCAGTCAGATATCAGATCAGGAGCTGTATGAACCGTGAGGAAATTCTACATCTGTTTAAGTAGATAACATGGGCTCATCTCCATACATCTTTATCTCCAATCAGACCACAAAACCCGTATGTTATAATGTCATCTGCCTGCACTTATCTCCATTTTATTCTTATTTCTAAAGGTTGTTCGAAGGACCGGTTCAATCACTCTCTAATCAGTCTTTCCCCTTCAAGTGTCAAATTGAGAGCAGCTTTACGAATTCCCACATCACAAAGTTAACAGTGTGACTTTAACATTCTGGTGACCTTTCTGTCCTTCTCCGACTCGCTTGCTGAAGCAGTAGAAATGTGTTCTCCCCGCCTGTCGTCTTCAATGATGAGCAGGGCTGTTGGTGCACAATGTGGTACCGGTGGCTGCAAGGAAGGTCAGAGAGCTGGTGATCAATGCAGGGTCCAAGGGAAAGATGGAGAGACGGGTGTGGAGCGGATGGACAAGCTGTTGTTCTCAGAGGGAGCTCACAAGGCCTGACTCGTAAAGATATTTCTTTAAAGTTGACATTTTGTGCTTTAGTCTGCTAGTTATAATCTATAATCTATGACACTCTTGACTAATTAGGTTAGTTTTTTGACATTTTACGTCACAATAGTCATCTAAAACAACTTAATAAAAAAAACTAAAACAAGTTGCTGACTTCTGAATTGGAAACTTGCAGAGCCCAATGGAAGTCGAATCACGCCTGCCCCAACAAAGTCCCAACAAAGTACTGCATGCTGTTTGACCCCCTCCTATGTGTAGATACTTTTTTCATTAGTACCTATGCCACACTGCAGAATCCTATGTGAATCACTGAGAAAGAAAATAAAACTGGAGAACGCAGTAATTAAAAAGCAATGGCTGTGCACAGTGGCCATAGACTGTGTATATAACTGCACATAGCTAACGCTCGAGCAGCTGCGTTCCAAATAGGAAGTGAGAATGAGCACACTTCTGACTCCATTGACTCTGGCTCCAATTCATTTTACATGGAAAAACTGTCACCCCTTCCTCTGTAACTGCTGCAGTGAGCCTCGTCATTTTAGTTTTAAAATGTTTGTATTAACCCTGATCTTGACATTATTGTGTCAGTAAATCAAAATAAGAACAAATCTGGCTCCATCTTTCCCTGAGGTCACTCCCACTAGTGTTTGATTGACAGCATTGTTAAGTGCACCCTCTCTGCTAAACCAACAGTGTAGGGGGAAGGGGCGTTACCTTCAACAGCCTCACTCTGGATTGGCTCTTTTGGTTGATACTCTCGCAGCTGGAATTCCAAATAAGAAAATCGGCTCCAAATTGGCCCTTATAACTGCTAACCTCGATGAGTTTCATTTTACTGAAGCCAAACGCACTCACTTAGTCCACCTCTTTATACAGGCTATGACTGCGGTGGTAAAAACAGAGATAGATTGGAGCAATGACCTCTTGACAAAAAGATGACTCAAACATGCATGAATCACTCTAAATACAACTTCAGGTGGGAAAAAGCAAAAATAAGAATAAAACAAATAACAAGCAAAAACAAGTATAAAACATGGTCTCAAGGTTTGAAAATCAATAGGACTCTTTTAACAACTATGACTTTTAAAAACTTTTAACCATTTAACAAATATGTCTCCTTCTTGTTTAGCCACTCAAAGTATTATATTTAGTGTGATTCACAGATATTTGAGTCATTTTTTATTCTCCACTGGCCCTCTGCTCTGTACTTGCTCCGTGTTCCACTTAGTTTTTTTGTTAAAATGCAAATATAGTGTAATATTTTGTTTGTGTAGTGTGTAATATTTAGAGAACATTGTGAAACTGCACCACTGTGAGGCCGAGAGTGTGTGAAGAGAGCCATATGCAGCACAGATTCTAAAGCCTTGAACCATTTCTTTCACTTTATTTTTTCTAAAACACAAATAGAAATGTAATTATATTGTTTCCTGCATCTCATTTGGAGTCAACATTAAACGTAATCCTTTCATATGAACAAATTAATGCTATTTTTACCAGTGGACATTTAAGCTTTAGAACATGCTGTTTCCAGGTAAACCATAGGAGGTCTCAGCAATCACTGCCAGGGCTCAGGAAAGTGTGCTGGATGACATTTAGCTTGAATGATTACATGTACTTGTGTTTCCCACCTTTAAATTAAACAAAACACATTGAAAAGGAACCATGAAAACATATTACACATTACAATATATTACCTCCTGTTGTTTTCAACTTATGATTAAATCTTTACATTAAGAGACTACGCACGGTCGAGAAAAAAAAAAAAAAAGTGTAGAAAGGTTTCGGCAATATCAATTTCAATCAACCATTTGTGTGCTGTATCTAGGGCACTTACGCAGTCTTTGTTATTTTACCCTGCATCATATGAGGTATAATACTCCCTACTACAGAAGTATAGCCAGACTGGACTGTACTAGGCAGGAATGCACGACACTATCATAATGTCTTGAGGGTTCATGTCTCTGGGCGCTATGTCCCGTTTTGATGGTAAATAAACTTAAAACTGCGTTAGAACATCTCTCGGGATGCTACTATTTATTCTACCACAGTTGGTGTCACACACAAAAAGCCTACAAACAACTTCATCTGGTAAGCGGAAATGTTTCTTCTTTGACAAAATGGAGGGAGACATTGCCTTGTTAAGAAGATTCATGCTTGACAGACAAATGGCCTGTGTGATGGGTAATGTACAATACAATATACAATATAATATACAATTGATCATTTATTTGGTTCATTTAATAAACGTTAAGCTAATTGGTTGATATAATTAGTTCATTTAGGAGTTCACGTACTGATTGAGAGTAGCAAGACTATGAGGCCTTCTGATTAGCTGGTGCATTACAATGAGCAATGCCGAGCATGGGTACATATAGAGAATACACACAGTAACATTCCTATATGTTGTGCAAAGCTTTTGTTTAACACTCATTTTAAACTTAAGCACTGAATATTTTGATAATAATTGCAAAAGCCATGCCATTGATTATCGAAGTGTTTTAATGTTAGAGCAACTTTCACAGTACGGGTGGAACTGAGTCTCGGATCATTTCTCTTAGCGTTAATCCACACAGCCGGTTGTTAATCATCGTGCTCCATTTTTGTGTTTTTGTGTTGTCTGTCTGCTTGTAAATATGTTTGAGTCAAGGATGAGTCAGGGAACAGTATAGATCTAACTCATCGTCATTAGGAAAAACAATATTCTAGTGCCTGAAATATATATCATTTTTGCAATGTGTATCAGGGACTTCCTCTTATTGTCACATCCAACTGAAGTCACAGTAAAACATCTAGAGACACATCATATCATTTTACATATACCAGTAACATCACTAGTCAATATTCTAGGGACGGTAACATCAAGATAGTCTCACAAAAACACAAAAGAGCTTTTGAAACTTTCTAGGAGGGAGACAATTTACACCAGGCAATGCAGTGTGAGGAAGAGGCTGTGTAGATTCCATAGACACAAGAGTATACTGTGGACTCTTTGGAAATCAGTTGTCTTGAAATATATGAATATGAATTCAGGTTATGGGTAAAGGCTGATGAGCCTCATTTCCACTGGCACAGTTCGCTTGGGGCCACCTTGGCATGGAACAGGTCACCCACAGCTGAGGAGCATTTCCATTACATTCGGCCCTGGACACTTTTGGGCGTGACACAGGTCTAGCAAGACACACCCAGACATGGAGACGCAGGACAGCTATAAAAAGACCAGTGCTACAGGAGAATCAACACAGAGCAACAGCAGCTCAGATAAACCATCAGCACTAAAAAAGCAGCTATAAACACAAAATAGTAGTTTCTCAGCAGATGCTGATATACTGCTGTATATTCAGTGATGACAAAGTATATTTTGAACTGATATGCTTCACAAAACAGACCTATCCAGCTGTTTCCTGTTATCGACAAAAAAACATTTGCAGTGTATAATGGAATAAACTATAGCAAACCCCAAATGCATTAAGTAAAGAGGGTTTAAAACACAGTGTAGAGGTGCAGATTAATGGAATAAATAATAAAAACTGACGATGAACCGAAATTAGTTAAGTGTTTATGCTAGCTTTAGCCTCATCTCACAGCACCTCAAACTTGGAATACTTAGTGTCTTTTTGTGAGTTGCTGACATCAGCCTTATGGGAATATACTTCAGGTGCACTTTAGATTTTATTTATTAAGTTAATATTAGTTATATTGAGGTGACTTCAGTTGTTCATGTAGCAGAGCCCTGTCCCTGGAGCATGAAAATGCAACTTGGCTGGAGCTGCTGCTGGTCCTTCAATGACTGCACGGGGGCGTGAGTAAGCACCGTCCTCCACAAGCCGGCCCTAGGTCCTAAGTGCTCCAGACCCCTTTGGAATGTGGTACCTCCAGCGGTCTGCTTTGCACCTCTAAAAGGAGCGGCGCAGTAGAAACACTCAGGGTCTGCACTGTCCCGGCCCGTACCGGCCCGTACCGGCTCTATGGACAAGGCTGTACTTGCTATAACTGAGTCTGCGTGCCAGATAAATAACGCCAACATTATATTAGACCTGCTCATATTCACACAAAAAGGATGACGATGATGAAGATGATGGTGACTTGCTGATGATGTGTCACATTTTGAGGATTGATTTTGTTTGATATTACTGATTCACAGGAGCCGTGAAGACAGGGATCAAGATAAGAGATGAGCGGGAACTACACAACACTTTTGTGTTTGATCCACTGCAGCATGAGTACAGATTTTATAACTGGATTTATACTTTAAATTGTGCAAAATAACACAAGAGGAAAGCTTATATAAATGCTGACAAACAACAACAAATAGTCCAACAAAAGGGTAGTACAGCGCTATGCTAACATTTAAAGTGTGGCAAATACTTTAAATAAGACACATCCATTAACTGTGGAGAATTCAAGCCTTTTTTAAAAAGCTGGAGTCAATAATTTGCATTAATGAATAAATTCATATAATTTAGACTGAATTAAGTCTGACTGAAGTGTAGCTGTGGTTTGATGGATGCAACTTTTCATTAGATAAAAATAAAACTTGTGTGGTGTCAGATATTACTTTACAACTAAAGTGTGACAGTTTGGTGTGTATCTTTAATGCTTGGTTTGTGTTTGTTGCAGTAACAGATAAATTATTGCTTATGTTTTGGTGGTTGTTGTAGCTGCTTGGCACAAAAGAGGTAATGTGGGCTTAAGCTTTCCTTTTTCTCTTCTCAAACCAGTCATTTTGAATTAGACACTAACTTTGCCACAGTTTGGGCGTTGATAGCTGCGTCTCACCCTTCACTATCTCAGCCAGGACCAGGCTAACAGAAGTGTACTTCATGATATAAACATATCCTGTGATCCAGGTCATCCGGATATATATATAAGTCCAGAGATGTTTGTGATGAGGAAACAACATTGTAACATAGATCAGAAAATAGTGTAGTGCAGTTTGTTGAGTATTTGGACTGGGATATGATTTTTGTGCATATTGGTGCGACTTGTGGACAGTTTTAGAAGATTTTTTTGAACAATGTAAAAATTTTTTGCTGAATGGGGATGAAATGATTTAATTTTCATAAACAAATGTGTGTGGGGTAAGATGTGATCTTAGTGTTTCAATTGCCCTCGGGACTGCACTGATTGGGTTGAGTTGGTTAATATGTAATTTAGGGAAACAAAGGGAAGCCGTTCTGCTAAAAATGTTTTGTTTTAATTTGAGTTTACAAATTTAAACTTTTGTAAATGAGGTAACTGAGAATGTTACATTATGAGTCACTGTGTTTGAAGGGGTTTATGAAAAAGACAAGGAGACAAAATGGACACTGTTAGTGAAGTCGTGTGTGGGCAGAATAATTCCGGACATACCTCGAGCTCAGGGCATGGTCGTCTACCACGGCCCGTGGAGATGTTAATGGCACATGGATTTAACATGGACTATTAACTATCACATGTCACTGAAGCACAGAGCTGCTCAGTGTCGGGGAAATGGCTTTGATTTTTAGAAACATGAACAGATTATTAAATTTTATATTTAGACTTTCACTATTACCATTTTTTATATAAAAAATCTAATGCTCGAAAGGGATTCCAAAGAATTTCATCTGCTTTGAGTGGTTCCTTGATCTAAAGCACTTTGAGTGTCTAGAAGTTGGAAAAGTGCTATATAAAAATGTGACCATTTGAGAAGTTTTTTGGTGAAAACGTCCTTGGTGAAAAGTTTTAAGTGAAAGGAATTGTTAGAAAAACTCAATTTCTGTGGTGTATCTAGGACACTTATCAGACATACAATACTCCATCATTAGTTAGAATTCCACCATGTCTAAATCAACATGAGCAGATCTACAGAGCTACAAAGTTTCACATCTCCCCAAAAGCCACACTGGGCTTAGTCATCTCATGGGCAATAATCAATCTTACTAACTTTAAAATAAAATAATCTTAGCTTACAGGACTATATGTGGCCATCTTAAACATAATTCTAACTTTTATTATTATTATTATTATTATTATTTTTATTTTTATTTTTTTACAGTCCCCAAATAGTAAAAAAAAAAAAAAAAAAACTGTAGTTAAATGTTAACTTTCTTGTGTCTCACAAATGTTTCACAAATTACAGCTTTTGATACTTCTCACGACCAATTTTCTTGCAATTATAACCAGGAGGGAAACAGAAAAATTATGTTAGTGTATTATACATTGAAAATAACTGTGTGACTTGAGATCTGTGAGCCTCAGCTATAACATTTTGCCTATAGGTCTATACTACAGCTGTGCAGTCTGAGTTCATCTACATGCTGCCTCGATGTGTCATCCACTAAATTTCTAAAGTCTGTGCTCAACAGTTTGCTGTCACCACTCACTTGCATAGTTAACATGTCACTTCAACCTTGTACATTCCCAAGAGCTTTGAAAACGGCGGTTATCAAGCCT
Organism: Periophthalmus magnuspinnatus; assembly: GCF_009829125.3. Taxonomy (NCBI): domain Eukaryota; kingdom Metazoa; phylum Chordata; class Actinopteri; order Gobiiformes; family Gobiidae; genus Periophthalmus; species Periophthalmus magnuspinnatus. Next base: position 30,906,387 of record NC_047126.1, read on the forward strand.
CTCCTAAAGAAGAGCAGTCTTGATGCCACAGTACTGAATAATTACTGACCAATCTCAAATCTGCCGTTTTTAGGCAAAGTCCTTGAAAAAGTTGCTTACCAACAGTTTATTAACTTTCTCCAAATTAACAACTCCTTTGATGTTTTCCAGTCAGGTTTTAGACCCCACCACAGCACTGAGACTGCTCTTATTAAGGTGACAAATGACATCCACCTGAACACTGACACAGGCAAAGTCTCAGTCTTGATCCTGTTAGATCTGAGTGTTGCTTTTGTGGATCATGGGATCCTCTTACAGAGGCTAGAGGACTGGGTGGACATCTCTGGTACTGCACTGATTGGAACCTGTGTCTCAGATAAAATGTGCAACTGTTTTTCATGATCTATGCAATTTTAACATTGTTTGTTTGTATGTACTTGTTTTGAAATGTGCTCCCTCTTGGCCAGGAGTCCCTTGAAAAAGAGGTTTTTAATCTCAGTGGGACCTTCCTGGTTAAATAAAGGTTAAATAAAACAAAAAAATAAAATGTCACTGACCTGTGCGGTGCTCCAGGGGTCAATCCTGAACCCCTGTTGTTCAATCTCTACATGCTGTTTTTAGGTCAGTTAATACACAGCAATAATCTGTCCTACCACAACTGTGCAGATGACAGTCAGATCTATGTCTCACTGCAGCAGGTGAATATGGACCAGTGGATTCACTCACTGCATCAACAGATCAGTGTGTGGATGCAAAACAACTTTCTCCAGCCAAACTCAGACAAGACTGAAGTCATAGTCTTTGGCCCACAGAAACACAGAGAAAGTGTCAGCAGTCACCTCCAGTCTCTCTCTCTAAAACCTTCGAGGGTAATAATGGACTCAGACTTGAACTTTAACTGACATATCAAATCAGTAACATCTGCAGGTTTTTACCACTTAAAAAACATTGCAAAAATCAGAGGTATACTGTCAAAATCAGAATTAGAGAGACTTTGACTCCAGTAGGTTAGACTGCTGTAACGTCCTGCTCACTGGTCTCTCCAAACGAGCCGTAAGACAGAACAGTACATCCAGAACACTGCTGCTCGGGTCCTGACTAGAACCAGGAAGTACTTCACGCATGTGTCCTGTACTCAGGTCTCTGGCTCCTGTGGCTCAGAGAATAGACTTTAAAGCAGCTCTGTGTGAACAAGTCTCTCCATGGACCAGCACCAAAGAACATCTCCCACATGTTAGAGCCACATGAACCATCTCACACTCTGAGGACTTCAGGGACCGGCCTCCTGCTGGTCCCAGAGTCAGGACTAAATATGGGGAATCAGTGTTTCAGTTTTCTGCAGCTAAAACCTGGAACAGTCTTCCTGAAGATGTGAGACAGGCCTCTACTTTGACCATGTTTAAATCCAGGCTCAAAACAGTTCTGTTTAGCTGTGCATACAACTGAAAGTTGTTTTTTTTCTGCACTTTTCTCTTTTAATGTTAATTTTATGATTATTTATGTTTTGATTTGTTGTATTGTGATTTTTCTGTCTTTTATCTTTCTTTTTCTGTAAAGCACTGAATTACTTTGTGTACAAATTGTGCTATACAAATACACTTGTCTTGTCTAACCTAACATGTGCGTCTCAACTGTAACCAATTTATACTTCAGGATAATTAGTTTCTCATCTCCTGTGTACAAGGCCACATTCTTTAGCTAAAACATCTATCAAAGACTGCAAACCGTGGGGGACGAGCAAGATGGAGAAGGTGGGGATAGTTTCTGTTTAATAACTCATGTGCTGTATGTCTTTCTTCAGGCAATTGTGAATTCACTGCATTTGACTTGTCTCCTTGCCTGGAGAGTTAATCATGTGACACTACTTTTCCTAACAACACTGTGCTGCACATGACTGACACTATATGCACTTTTATACATTGAAAAACACTTAGCTAAAAGGTTATTGAAAGGTCTGAAAGCTGCAGCACACTGCACTTGGATTTATTTTCTCCTGTTTCTTCAAAGACCTACTGTGACTATTGAATGAGTGTCTCACTGAATGACAGTTTGTCTATAAATGATCTCCTTTGTGTACATGCTAGTCCTGACCAGACCAAGCTCAAGGTCTGGAGATGGATCCTTAGGTGCTGTACATGGACTACTGTTTTTGACAGGTTGCCCCAGGAGCACTGAAGGATGGGTGAATTTTCTGACAGGATCAATAGTTTGTCAAATTGAATAGAATTGAATTTGATAATAAACTGACAGTTTCATTTTTTACTGAATGGTCTATTTAATGTATAGCACTAACAGTGATGAGGTATGACAATAACTACAAATGATGTTACGAGGCAAATCCAAAATGATCTCTCTCTTTTCGTTTTATACAGATTGATGTCAGTCTGGTCTTTACATCCTCCACTGCGTCTCAAGCCCGGTCAAATGTGATCGTGCAGTCAGATTTGTTTTTTTTCAGTGACACTTGTGAAACGAAGGAGCTCATTGGTCAACTATGATTTACAAATAAAAATCAAATGTATCTCACCTCAGATTAACAGAGTTTAGTTCTTTGTTCACTGATTCTGCAGATATCCGTGATGTTTTTCAGTCCCCTGTGATTTTTTTTCCTTTATTTTTTTCCGATACAGGACAGACCATGCATGTCCCTGATTGGTTAATCCACCTGTCAATCTGAAAACTGGAGATTCACCAGTGACCAGGTTTTATCTTTGTAAAGTGTTGAAAAAGTGTGTATTCTGTATCCCAGTCAACAAATGATGAGATTGTTAGCTATAATAGACAAAGTCTGCAAACAGCTCTTCATGCATTTGGTATGAGAATGGATAACTGTGTTGCAGCCTTTTGATGGACTTGTACACTGCAGCACTGACTCACTGTCAGATGGTCATCACTATGCAGGACAATTTCCCAATATAGACTTACATTCCTCTGGGTGGCGCCTGAACACCACGATAGTCAACTTTATTCATTAGCAAGTCAGAGCTGAGATAATCCAGTGCCACTAGCATGCATAATACAAGTGTTGGCAGGTTTGCAGCTTCGATAGTCATTCAGAGGAGAAGTGCCACTCCAGGCTGAATACCTAATGTCAGTGCAGTTCATTTGTCTGATTAGAGGAGGGCTTCGTTCAAAGCTTACAATGGCTGCAAATAAGATTGAGCCCATTTTGGATTCTTTGTGTACATTGTAATCGTTTATTGTTCATTCTGTTGTGCTTTTTGAAATAATATGTTCCTCTGAAAGTGAAGTAGGAGGGTGCACAGTGGAGCGTACTCTTCCCAACACTGGTTACTTTTTTCACCAATGAACATTAAGTGTGTAGAGTGTATGATGTGCCATTTTACATTTCATATAAACTTAAGTCTTGACATTTGCATCAATTTTAGAATTTTATTTCACACAAATCACTTGAAATGAATTCTTCGGCTTTGTCTCCTGTACTGTAGCTCAGATGAGATATGTGACATCTGAATTTTCATTGTTCATTTGCTGATATTCAGTTCAGTATTTCAGGGGAAGAAATGAACATAGAACCATAGAACCATAGAACTGTGTGTTCTATGGTTGTCTATTTGAAATATTAGAGAAGTGATGCATATTTTATTCTTTAACATGAGCTAAAACATCCACATTTCGTTGTTCTTCCTAAACTGCAATAAAAACATTCCCTTTATGTTTTTGTTTTTTTTAAATAATTGACAAGAGTTGGACTTTGCAATCACTTCCAACCAACCACAGGAAAGCCGCTTGAGAAAATACACCAAAAGCCCCACACTACTGCGCTGTGACAACCCTGAAACCACAGAAAGTGAGCAGATATTATGAAACATGTATTAAATGAAATATATCAAATACAATGGAGGACAGAAATTATGATTGCACTAAACGTTGTCATCACCAGATAAGGGTTAACTCAGTGCTAGTGTCAACTATGTGGACAGGACGATCGGTGAGAAAATAAACATTATCTAATATATTCTGAATTATAAGACAAGACAATTTTAAGATCCTTCACCTCCAAACCATTTACAATTCCCTTAACCTTTTAAGGGTTTTAGGTAATAGAGTACTCCTGTCCTGCTTTATTTCTTTCTTAGTCATGGTCCAGTCCTGATTTAGCCCTTAGCCCTGGTTTAGCCTGGTTTGGTACTTGTTTAGTCCCGGTTTATCCTGGTTTAGCCTGGTTTTTGAATGTATGACTTCCTTCTTTAGACTGGCAAAAAAGGACAAGTACAAATGCAGCAGGAGTCCCCAATAATAATCCTCAAGCCCTGATGAGTGAGATGTATAAACATTTTCTTATCCTTTATCTGGAATATCTCCCAGTTTTTTGTGAATTTTGAAACTCATCTTTTTTTTCAAATAGCTGAAGAGGTTCCAGTTGAAGAGGAGCCAGTGATGCTTCAACAGTCAGAAGAACGAGCAACTTAATAACAACTTTGGTAACTAAGGGCAGACTATCGCACACTCAAGGAAGAGAACAGACATCTGAAATAGCTGCTTGATAATACTGGAACTGTGCAGCTCTTACTGATCTGTGTAGATGTGATGTCTCCAACACAGAGTGTGGTGTAAATAACCTGAGCATAATATACTGTGAAAATATACATAGCAAAGCTATGCATTTTTCATACTTATTCATAAACTCAAACCACTCAGATTTTAACTTATTCTGGTCCATCTCCCTCTCCTTCTCTTCCTCTTGCCTTGTTCTTAACTTGTTTAAACGACTTTTGCTCAAAGACCCATTATCAGGAGAGTCAAATGTTTTGTCTGAATTCCACACTTTATTTTGTTTTTCTGTTTTGTTTGTCTGTTTTTTGGTCCCCTCGTCTCATTGTCAAGGTAGAGGCAGAGTAAACTCCGGCACTTTTTCCCGAAAAGGCGACCTTTGATCTCATTTCTGGCACCAACTTGTTATGGAAATTTTTTATAGCACTGCGAAAAGTGAAAATAAAGGCAAAACTCATTTTGTTTCAGAGGTTTTGAGTGTGTGCTTGGTGTATATAATATATGTGCTAAATACAAAAGGTTAAACAATGGTTACATTGGATTTCCTTTACAGCCATACAACTTCCATCTGTCCCGGACAATGATCCAGAAGAGGTTCAATGGAGCCTTAGCAAACTTCACTCTTATATGGAGAAATATGATGAGAATTTTACTGCTGAATTAATTATCTTTGTCTTTGAAGAGAAAAAAGATTACAATATATTTCGGTATGAAGTTGTAGATGCGAAAAGTGTTTTCAAGGTTTGACAAACAGGTTTGAAATCTGCATCTAAAAGTGTTTTTCCTTTGTTTCAGCAGGTATCTTATTATTACTACTATTTATGCTTTTATTTAAATGCAACTATGAAAACAAATGTGTTGCTTTAAAAGTGCAGCGCACATTCAATAATACAGATTTTGTTTAAAAATGTGTTAATGTCTTGGGGTCATAAGTAAACACAATGTGCATGATGAGCTGGTTCATGATTGCAAGGTGCTAATGTCATATTCCTCAAATTCAAAGCGCCATGGGTATAACACATATTACATTGATAACAATGCAATTGAATATATAAAATAAAACACTTTTACTATTGTTTCTTTAGGTTAGGTTTTATGAAAGCAGATATTGATGGGCTTAGCAGTATCCTGGGCTATACTGGGCTGACACACATGGAGTGTGCCTGATAATAAAAAGAAACATTAAAACTATAATTAGAACTATTAGAACAGAGAATTAGAGCCCTTTGTTGTATGTAAGAGTGACTTTTACCTGCTTATGAAATGTGAGATAGAACCTAGATGTGGGCACACATGCTGATGTGCTCTTTTAGCTGCAGAGATGCATGTGACATGTGGAAGCCAGTGGTAACAAACAGCAATTTCATTAAGTCTACAGCTTACTGATGGGTGGTCCTACTGCTCCAGACCCCCTTGGAAGGTAGTACTTCCAGTGGTCCACTTGGGACCCTCCAGCATGGCAGTTCAGATCACGTTACGCTGTGGAAACACTCAGGGTCCGCATCATTCCGTCCCTATAGTAACAAGGCTAAAGGTGAGATCAGCGCCGTCTTGCAGAAAAGTGAGGAGAGAAGAAAGGAGTGGCTGCTGGTTTCAGAGTCATAGAGGTTGAAAAAACCTGTTGAACACATTGGACTTGTAGTCAAAAATAAGTATCAAAGTAAAAATGCAATGCTAATAAAAATAAAGGAAAAGCTAAAAGGTCAGAGCAGCTGTGGGCTGCTGACCCATGCACACATCTGTGATAATGCAGCCCCTCTACCAGGAGGAGCCTCATGTAACTTACCTCCATACACAGGTCTCTACAGTAAACAAACCGTGGCCACGCCAAAAGTTCGTCAAAGTCCCAAAATAACATCACAAATGTTGACATTATTTTACACTATGATACTTTGTATCAAGTGAACATTAAGTTTGAGATAACTATTGTAAGCAATGGTTTCTGCTCACAATACTGATCACAAACAGATACAGAGTGTGTTCTCAGTATGTGACCAACAGCACATGAACACACACAGGTCGAGTGAACAAGCACTGTCTTTGGAGAAATCTGAGATTGAACTGAGATTGGTATGCGTGTCAGTCTGAATAGAGTTCTACACATTATGAATCTGAGATTGAAAACGATCAGAAAATACAGAATGCCATGACGATTATTTGAATCTGACTAGTCGAAGCGTCCCAACAGCAGAACAAGATCAAACTTTTGTTACATTCATTTGAGAGAAAAACACAGACATCTTCCCTGTCCACAAATGCACAAGTCATTTACCTTCTGCACATTCTTCACAAACAAAATAGTCTGTATTGGTGCTAAAATGGCCTGATATTTCAGTGCACGTCGCCATGTTTGTTTTGGTTGGTTTGGGCTCCTGGCCTTTGGCGTCCACACAATCATCAATGCTGCTCTGTGATTGGTCCTCCCACACCTATTATCCTCACAGTAGGTCCATGTCAAGATAGATTCTCGTGAGTGTGTGAACTCACAAATATCGTGAGAATCCATCTTTCTGTGCAAGGTTAGAGTAGAACGGAAACAACATGAAGTTTGTTCATTTCAAATAAGGAATAATTTGTTGGTGCTAAAATGTCTTTGAAGTGCTTTGCCCTAAACTTTTTTCAAATGATCTTTATCACCTTTAATGACCTTTAATAGACAATGAACTAAAGCAATAAGTGATAGTGAAAAGTGTGTTTAAGTTGTTTATAAAGTAAAGTACGGTAATGGAAATTGATGAGGGACATGTCGGTGGGATGCATCCTGGTGGAGGTCTGTGGGGTAGGGTCGTCTTGGTGGAGGTCTGCAGCCAGACTCTTGATTACTTCAGTATAATGCAACTTGACATTGACCTCTGACCAGAAGTTTAAGAACAGACTCAGTGAGCCCCCAGGTTAATCATTAAATTATATGGCAGGTAGCCTATGCCTACTCAAAGAGGGAAGCAAGCAATTATGGGAAAGGAATGTTAGCATTAGCAACAGCATTAAAAAATAAATAAATAAAAAGGCAATTTAATTTAAATAACAAATATATGATTATTATTATTATTATTATTATTATTATTAGTAGTAGTAGTAGTAGTAGTAGTAGTAGTACATTATAGAGCCATGATAATCGCCATGGAAGTTCAGTGCTGTTCAGGCACTTCCTGTCAGAGAACCAATGACAGCCTCAGAAAAGGGTCACGTGTTCACACAGCACTACCACGTGAACGTGCTGCTTTGAGCACAGGTTTGACGGCGCTGGTGAGTTTTCAAAGACAAGCTTTTTTAACTCTCTTAGATCAAAACATACACTTTGTTGCCAATATTTTAAATAAAATAATGCCACTGTCAATACTGATAGTAGGTTGTGTGAGTTAGCATTTTAGCAGTACACAACCCCAGACCACTTATTTAACTTCAGTTTGGTTAAAGTTAAACATCTGTCAACAGCGATGATGATTAAACTCTGGATGTTCTTACCACGTGTTCACATTCATTAGTCACATATTTCCTTAATTTCCAGCATTTTTCTTGTGGTTAGTACATCTGCACCATGGCTCTATGTTGTGTAGTGTCTTTGTAAGGCCTATATTAATGTTGTTATAATTCTGCACTGTTTGGTAATGTTACAAATGATGTAAGATAATCCTGGTTTAATGCTCATGTGTTGTTATGATTCTACACTATTTGGAAATGTTACAGATGACAACAGGCTAATCCTGGTTTAATGCTCATGTGCTGCTCTTTTACAGGACAGAGGGACCATGGGCCGCCTGGATGGGAAAGTAATAGTGATGTCAGCAGCAGCACAGGGGATTGGACGTGCCTCTGCAATAGTAATCACATTTATTTATATAATTACTAGCAACACACTTATTGTTGATATTATATATGGAGCCTAACATGGGCAGATTTTGTATTTGTCAGATACCACAGCTCATTTGAAACTATTGATTAAGATATTGATAAAGTGTTTGTAAAGAAGGAGTAAGGGATACCCCTGAAGCCCCTCCTGCTACACTACATGTGTTGCGTTTGCAGAATTCTTCGTTTCTCTTTCTGTTTTAATGTTGCTTTATATAGATAATGCATTGCACTTCACAGGCTTTTGCTAAGGAAGGTGCCCAGGTCACAGCAACAGACATTAACGGAGAGAAACTGAAAGAGCTGGATGGAATACCAGGTACTGTATCACAGTAGGGTTATAGTGGTGTTATACTGCACTCTGGCTGCACAATCAAAGTATTGCATTTGTTTCACTATAGCCAAAGTGTGGTTTAATTATTCTTGCCATTCACCCTATATACTGTGTAATAAAACTACAATCTTCAAACATTAGTCAAAGTTCAAATGAATAATAATAATAATTTCCATCCCCTTTACCCAAATCACAAAAGAGAGAGGGAGAAAATAAAACCTAAAGCTCAAATGATTAATTTCAATAAAAAATTGTATTAAAGGGATAAGAACCAAGATTGTGGATGTTACAAAGAAAGACCAAGTTGAAGCCCTGGCAAAGGAACATGACCATGTAGATGTGTTATTCAATGTGGCTGGGTATGTATATTTTTATAATTATTATTTATTTTATCAACTGCTCATTATCGTATGTCTACAGAATTAGGTTGATTAAGTGCTTATTGATTTGATTAGAGTCAATAATCGGTTGTTTGTGTTTTTATTTGTGTTTCCTGTGATTACTATTCTCAGGTTTGTTCACCATGGCTCCATTTTGAATTGTGAAGAGGCTGACTGGGACTTTACAATGGATGTAAATGTGAAAAGCATGTATCTCATGTGTAGAGCTTTTCTGCCCAAGGTACTATTTAGTTTTCTCTTCTCCACACATAAAATAAGACATATTTTGTTGCTGGCGTGATCTGTGTTAAAGTTAAGTTTTATTTTGGAATTTGGAATTTAGTTCAGAGCATTTTAAGTCCAGAGCTGCCACTCAGTTACAGCCACAAATGCAACAGAGTGCACAGTAAACAGAGCACATCGCTCTGGGGCTGCATTCAGGTGCACTATGGCATCACAGGCACAGAAAACTACTCTGCTGATATATATGAACGCAGTGCCACATATTACAGCATTAATCTTTCTGTAAATTGTAAAGGCTTGAATTTTAGAGAGGATAAGATTTCTAACAAGTTATAAATTGCCCACATGGAATATTGGCCATATCGACTAGATTTTGGCTGACAGCCGATATTTCTCCAAACCCTCATATAGACCAGGCCAGCCGATATATCGGTCGAGACCTATTTAACATAATGCTTGAAATAGGATGAAGTGACATATGCTTTTAATTAGCTGCCGTCCTTTGTCCTCCATGGATTACCTGTTTCAGTTAGACATTATGGGTGGTGACTGTCCACCAACTAATCCAGCCTCTGATCTAAGCCTCAAGCGAGCAAAACTGACGACACGGAGTGAGAAAATTACACCAGCTAGGCATGGCATTATGACCCCACTTAGCTTAAGTGCTGAGGTTTTGAGAGATATCTTCCTACCAAAAAGTAGGTTAAAAAAGTAGCCCGTATGCAATTAGCATTGATGTGTTGCCCTGACCCTCACTCTAAACACTATGATGAAGATATATCTAGTTTTATCGGCACTTGTCAGAGGACATAATGCTGTTGTGTGATCGGTGTTAAAGAGACCCAATTTATTTCTGTCTGAAATTTATTGTTTCTTTCTTTTATAGATGTTGGAAAAGAAATCAGGAAACATTATTAATATGGCATCAGTGGCATCAAGCATAAAAGGTCACTAGGTCACTATACTTGTCTATTTTTTTATGTTCAAGTTAAGCAGCATTAAGTTGTAGAAGTATGAGCATGCCCATTGTAATCCTCTTAACTTAGATAACTGCCCTGTGTCTATGAGTTACTGACATATGTTCTCTCTGCACAGGTGTTGTTAACCGATGTGTCTATTGCACCTCGAAGGCAGCCGTCATCGGCCTCACCAAGTCCATTGCTGCCGACTTTATTGAGCAAGGCATCCGCTGCAATTGTGTGTGTCCTGGTAGGTTTAACTCCCTCCTTAAAAAAACATGGCACATTTGTAGAAGAATGCAGATAGGATATATTAACAATGAAAATGACTTTTAATTTCAAATTACTCTCAAATGAAGAGTTACAAAGTGCTATAAATGAAATGCCAAAATAATTATTGTTTAGGTACTGTTGACACTCCTTCATTGAGGGGAAGGATCCAGGCTCAACCAGACCCTGAGCAGGTACTGGGTGTTTGATGACAGCTATTCTAAAAGCTACAAATACTGAAAAACGTATGACTTATTTGCAGGCGTACAAGGACTTTATGGCAAGACAGAAAACTGGAAGAATGTGCACAGCTGAGGAAGTTGCATACTTGTGTGTCTACCTGGCTTCTGATGAGGTGATATATATTCATGTGTTATAATCATAGTATAGGACTTGATCATAGTCCTATACTATCCAACACACATTGGTGGAAAGAGTACTGCAGATTGGTACTCAATTAAAAGTACAGTTAGATGGCTAAAATATACTTGATTACAACTACAAGTAGGCTTACTAAAAAATGTACTTTTACTAAAGTACATTTTAAAGCACATGAAATCAGCTCAAATACAGTAACGTAAGTATTTGTAATTATTTATTATTTATTTATTTATTATTCTGAACAGAGTACTATACAAAAAGCCTTATGAATACCCTGTACACACACACACACACACACCCACACACACACACACTTTTATTGTAATGCACACACATACAGTAGCCTTTTACATTAATAACCTGTCTTGTCTCTACAGTCTGCTTATGTGACAGGAACCGAACATATTATTGATGGTGGATGGAGACTTTAAGAAATCACTGGTTTGCCTTGACAGCTGTGGGTTCCTTTGTGTCCTTTGTCAAAAATAAAATGCAAAGCATTGAAATAAATCAAATGAAATACTTTTGTTTTGTATCGTTTCTTTAAAATCATCTCTGCTGGTGTTGTTTTCCTGAACAATAAGAAGCATTAGTTGGAGGTGTTGAAGTTTGGACACAGCCCCTCTCTCTGCACACACTTGTTTCCATGGTGCCATCACTAATCCTTCTTATTCCCATGGCCCAGCTGGTGAAGGTTATCTGCCACAGCTCAGCCCGGGATGTGCACGCCAGAGACATGTTCTGCAACTTTTGAGGTGAGGGGCATTTTTTTAATACTTTACTTTGGAAGTATGGGACTTTTATGAAGGCTAACAGGGAGATCAGCTGACGCACCTTACATTAAACCAATGGCACAAGATAGATCCCTGCTTGAAGCCAATGACAGAGTGTATGTTTAAGTGTAAATAGCCCTCAGAGTGTGATCATGAGCCCCCAGTGTGTGATCATGAGTCCTGCTCGTCTCCAGGAGGTCACACAGAGGCGTGCACGCGTCCTATTGGCAGCACGCTCGTGTTTATTATGCTATCATGCTACACGTGCAAACAGATGATTTTTACTCACGGCAACTCCCTTATTTTGATTTACAAAGGGATCTGTCGTCTTGAAAAGTAGGTTCATTCATCAGAATGTGTCGTTTTATCCGTATCTACTTCCTGACATGTTTTAACCCACTTTAGCTAAGGCTAATGCTAGCACTAATGCTAGCCCTATGCCATATGGAGCAGCTCTGAGCGTTGATTAGTGTGGTCCGCTCTAAATTGGATTAACAAACGGCTCTTGCCTTAAGCCACTGTCAAAACATTGTAGTAACTCATTCTAAGAGGCAATAGACTGTTTATGACAACGTGTCAATGACAACACACACTCTCACATGTGGTTTAGGAGGACCACACGTCCCAGGACTGAACCCTGTGTCCTCTGTCCCGGCAGATTTACCCTCTGTCCCGGCAGATCTATACAGAACCAGAGACTTGTCCCAGTTTTTGTACAAGAATTGTCCCAGGTGTCCCTACTATTGACCAATCTGATACTTGTCAGCAGTAAATAGAGCAATATACTGTAATTTGCACAGTTAAAATACAGAAAATGGTGCTTAAAAATGAGCATAAGACAGAAACACACAGACAGAAGTGCCTCAGATTATAACTGAGCCACAGGTGAGTCGACACTGGATAAACAACACACACACACACACACACACACACACACACACACACACACACACACACACACACACACCCACACACACACACACACACACACACACACACACAAATATATATATATATATATATATATATATATATATATATATATATATATATATATACACACACACACACACAACATCCAACCCCAGTTTTGCACTGTGAATCTGGTCCCCTTTTGTAGTTTGACAAAGAATGTTTCTGTTACATCAATAACCTGCCATATTAACTGTGTTATTAAGCCTGAGCCAATATCATATCATTACAAAGAACATCATTTACGAAGATGTTATATTAGAGTCTATTTTTAGTTTATTTTTAAGTATTTTTTTTTTATTATTTTAAACTATTTATCTATTATCTTGTTTTATTGCATGTACCATTTCCCTTCTGTTCTTTAACTGTGCGGTGCAATACTGGAATTTCCCCACTGTGGGACTAATAAAGGCTTATCTTATCTTATCTGAGATGAGGAGTTTGAATTCTCGTCTCTAAAACTTCTGCCTCGGACTGAAACACATTTCCAAACTCTATCTATAATAGATAATAGCGCTATCTGCTGGCTGTCTGCCAGAACTGTGTGTGATTGAAATGGGCAGAACCACAAAGAGGCTTTATTATCAAAGGTCACTTGATTTAAAACAGTGCTTCATAAAAACTTGCTCGAAACCTTCTGCTTCAAAGGATCGAAGCCTGTGTGGCGCTGTGGGGTCCACCTGAACATCTCCTAAAGAGCAGTGGTTGTCAAACATTTCACAAGCAGCCTACCACCTAAGAAAATATGTAGCCCTCTGAAAACCACCAGATCTACACCTGGTCAACCCCAGATTTAAACTAGGACTAAACCAGACCTAAAATAGCACCAGGACACCATTACTACAGAAGCAGGCCTAGAAATCTAAACAAGGACTAAACCAAAGGAGAACAGTGTGAATAAAGCAATAGTAGGCCACATGTACCACAGTTTGATAACTGATGACTAAACACTTTTTTCTCCTTTGTTAAGGTCTGCTTTATGAATGGAACACTAAGGTTAAAGCAGGACACAATCTGAAGGTACAGCCCTCTATGGCCAACTCCTCCCACTGGCTTCATGTACAGAGTTAATGAGAGAAAGTGGACCAGAAGAAATATTGTAGCTAACTGCCATGGATGAGAGTGAGGCTAAACCCCAGAGTCCGGAGCCTGCACACCCACCACCCAGTCCTGCCCCCAGCCCCGCTCCCAGTCCTGCACCTAGCCCTCTGCTGGAGAAACTCGCCTCTGCAGCCAACCATGTAGAGGTACTTTCTATTGTAATGTGTTATCATTTTGGTAAAGGTGTGACTTTACTAAGATATTATGCTACCTTAGATTCCAGGATCATTCACTGATTTAGACTTGATTATTATTGTTTGCAGCATTTAAATGTAAATCAGATCCAGGTGGTTGTTCGGCGCTGTTCAACTCCAAATGTCACAGAGGAGACCACTTACTTCATTCCCCGTAACCCAGTGGTTGATGCTGGCACCAACACAGACCCACCAGTGGTCTGTTGCCCTTTACTTCACAGATTTTGCCCCTGTCCACCAACTGGACTTTGGGCATCTCTTGTTACCAAAGGTCTGTTTCCGGCAAACTTGTACATTTTCGGAGAATGATTTCTGCAACAGTAAAATGTGAGTAATGTGCATTGTATGTGTGTTTTTTGCAGTACTTTTGGCAGGAGTCCTCTTTGGAGTCATTTGGTCTATCACAGAAGAAGAATGTCTCCCTGGAGGAAACCTGTTTGGCATTACTATCATCTTCCTCTGTGCCCTTATAGGTGGCAAATTAGTTGAACTTATACGTCTTCCAGGCCTCCCACCATTCCCCCCTCTGCTAGGTATGATATACTGTTTACACTAAAGGCTAAACCTGATTATCATACTGTGTAATTCTTCTATGAACAGGTATTTACACTAATATATGAATCACAAAATGGCTTGTTATTCTTCAAAATAAATAATAAATAAATTGTGACAATATGACATAATGAATGATCCAAGTGGTCTGATTTGGGGATTCTGAAGTGGTCCAACCAAGTTAAATGGTTAACTCTACAGTTTTCAGTTGCAAATGTCAGCTGCAGTTTCTCAGTCCCATACGGAGTGTTTCCATCTAATATGACCAATCAAAACAACTCTTCTGTTTTATTAGCACCATGTCGAGGTCCACTGAAAGGGAAATCTCAAGAATAAATCTCAGAAAAAGAATCACATTTCTCTCCCTCTGTTGTAGGCATGTTGCTCATGGGTTTCTTGCTGAGAAACATCCCAGTTGTAACAACTGCAGTAAAAGTGGAGCACAAATGGTCAGCTGCTCTAAGGAATATTGCTCTGGCTGTGATCCTTGCCAGAGCAGGTCTGGGACTAGATCCATCGGTAAATAATTCTAATATTGTATTACAGTGATTACATGATTACATTATTATATTTACTTCCAGGAATCTGTAATTGTTCATTTGTCTCCACAAAGGCATTGAAGAAGTTGAAGTCAGTTTGTCTGAGGGTATCAGTTGGTCCATGCACAATTGAGGCTTGCACCATAGCACTGGTTTCTCACTTCCTCATGGGACTGCCCTGGGTATGGGGCTTCATTCTTGGGTAAGTTAAACACATAATGCCCCTTTGTCCTTTTCCATCACCATAATGTAAGCCTGGAAAAACAACCGTCATAGGAGGGATGTAGTGTTTTTTTGTTTGTTTTTGTTTTAATCAAATCTCTTTTTCACTTTGTAGGTTTGTACTTGGTGCTGTGTCTCCAGCTGTGGTGGTACCGTCCATGCTGTTGCTACAGAAGGAGGGATATGGTGTGGAACAAGGCATTCCCACATTGCTGATGGCTGCTGGCAGTTTTGATGACATTCTTGCGATCACAGGCTTCACAACATGCTTGGGCATGGCATTTGCCACAGGTAAACTATATACTATATACCCTTGTCTGGATAAAGATAAAGGAAGTGCTGAATCCAAGTTTATCTGTGTCACGAGTTGATGTTATCTGCAGGGGAGTAACTATTACACACTATAATCAGGGCTTGACAACAACAGAAAATGTCATGTTTATTTACCATTTCTTTTGCTGACATTACTGTGAAGCCATGACTATAATGTTGCGTATAATGCATGCATTAGTATGTAATTTCATTTGTGTGTCAGCCTCTTAAGGTGTGATTCCTGATGGGCATGAGATAACACTACATGAAAAACAGTGCTACTAAAATATATTTTTTATGGAGTCCACCAGAAGGTTTTATGCTATTTCTGTCTATAACCAATAATGTCTGCTGTCATTGAGTCTTTCCAAATGAATGACTCTGACATGTGGTGTCTGCGTGTTGCTGTCTTTAGGCTCTACCTGGTACAACCTGCTGAGAGGCGTTTTGGAGGTGGCTGGCGGGACTGTTGCTGGTATTCTTCTTGGGTTCCTTATCCAGTATTTCCCCAGTGTTGACCAGGTAAGTAATTCGTCAGGCTCTGCTTCTAACAACCTGCTCTACTGGTTCACTTTCAAATATTGTAATGTAATAGATGTGTTTTTTTTTGTCTATTTCTGTAATGGTTATCTAGAAACACTTGGTAATGAAGCGGTCGTTTCTGGTGCTGGGCCTGTCCATCTTCTCCGTGTTTGGCAGCTCTGTGGCTGGTTTTCCTGGCTCTGGAGGTCTCTGCACGCTGGTACTGGCATTCCTTGCAGCCATTGGCTGGGGGGCAGCAAAGGTGAACTTTTGAAAGCTTTTGCATTGGATTCTGCCCCAAACAACCAATAATTAATGCATGCATGTGTACTCAGGCTCGTGTGGAGGAAGTTGTCAGTTGGGTGTGGGATGTCTTCCAGCCTTTACTGTTTGGACTCATAGGAGCAGAAATACAAATTTCACAACTGGAGGGACATGCAGTAGGTGAGATCATGCGCACATAAATGTGAATTGAATCTCTCCTCACAAAAAGAAGGATGGATGTAAATATATATTTATAATCAAACAAGGAGGAGGATATGAGGATAAAATTGATGTGCTGTTTTGGTGATATTGTTATTGTGATTCAGTGCTTCTGTTTAATGCCACTGTACGCTCAAATACTTTTCTCCCTCCCACTTTTCCTATTGGTCAGCCTCTGTCAGGCTCTGAATGAGAGACAGTTGAATGTAACCAGTCACAGTGAAATGTGAAGTCACAAGAAGACGATAGCTGCACTATGTTAAAACAGTACAAACCCACATGTATATGTGCAGTATATATGTTACGGGCAGTGTTGATAATCCAGGCATTCTATAGAATAGATGAACATGTTTTATTATCTGCTTTGCCTCTAGTGTCCACTATGCAAAGTATGACAGGTAGGTTTTACTGTTGAATTTTATTTTACCAATTTGTTTGTTGGATTGACATAATCAGTATACTTCAAAGAAATATTGACATATTCATATTTGTCAAAATAGCCCTAATGGCAAGACCCTCTCATCAAGCCTAAATTTAACCAATACTAACAAACCTTCTTTATAGGTCATATTATGTCCAACAGGTCTATTTTTATTGTTATATCATTTTTAAAGGATCTACAAATAATCAAATACTTGAGAATGCTGCTAAAAACTGAGAAATGAGATGGCAGTGAGGGACATGAAGTAGGCTAATAAATCTACTCAACAACATCAAGAACTGGTGAGACATGTAGGTAACAGAGAAAAAGAGCAAGCTGATGTATCAGTGAAATACAGAATGACTCAAACAGTGTACTTTCACTTTGTCAGAGTTTCTCTAATTTGCCTAAAAGCCTCCAGGCTTTCTATAGAACGTTCCCTTTAAAACTGATGTTTTTTTTTAGAATTCTATAGAACGCTCAGGCAAACTAGAGAATATTAATAATTTCCTACTTTGCCTGTAACATTAAGATATTGTGCAGCTGATTCAGAGAGAAAATGCAATACCTGATTGTACTGGTACGGCTAGTAACATATACAAATCATGATAAAGGTAAACTGTGATCTAGACTTTAGAGAATTGTGGTACATTTTTTACATATCACCCATCCCTACACCTGTGCAGTCACTACTCATGAATACAACCACTTACAAAGTGTTTACCTCAACAACATGTACTGCACTGGTTCTCATATATAAAACTGTTCCTGGCTGGACTCCTCTCTCTGTGTGGTTGCTTCTGTTTATTGCTGCACAGCCAGAAGACACAGAGGCTGTATATCAGACTTTTGTCACTTGGCACTGTAACAGTTATGCCAGGCATCGCTGGTGTTTTCTTTCTCTCTCCTGTTCTCTGTTGCATGTCAAATGTGAAAGAGTCAAAGCCATGATAAAGACAGTATATTTTTGTGTTTGCCTCTCAGTCTTTTCTCTTTACACAGTCAAATAATCCTAATCCTCATTCTGACAGAATGCTCTTTTGTTCATTATTCATCTGAAGAAGATGTAGACTGTCCTGATCCTCTGAAAACTTCTGTAAAACACGCAGTTGCAACTCAGTCATGTTGTGTAGCACATGTTGATCTACTAACATACTCTTGTTGATGTGTTTCAGGTCTCGGTATAGCCTCTCTACTCATTGGCTTGCTTGTTCGAGTTCTCTTTACATTTGTATGTGTCCTCTGTGCTGGCTTTAACTTGAGAGAAAAGTTCTTCATAGCCCTTGCATGGATGCCAAAAGCCACAGTGCAGGTAAGAGGAAACATTCATGTTTACATTTTCTATGTAAATTCTGGTTTCTAACTGAAAGACGTTATCTTCTTAACAGGCAGCCATTGGATCCACAGCTTTGGATATGGCCAGGACAAAATCGGATGAACAACTGGAGAAGTATGGCATGGATGTACTGACTGTGGCTGTACTGGCCATCCTTTTTACAGCTCCTATTGGGGCTCTTATTATTGGACTCTCTGGACCTCGCCTTCTACAGAAACCCAAAAACCCTTCCTGTGGTGAGCGAGTCAAACCCAATTTATCAGCCTTTTTCTTGGGTAAATATTACACACTTTCAGCTCAACTGTCTTTAGTACCTCTCTAGCATGCAGGTTGCTTTCTGTAGTCACCTGTGCATTTAGCTTAGATGTTGGATATTTTTAGGTGAGCTGTGTTTACCCTTGTTTTCAAATAGAGCTATTTGCTTTTTTAACCACTCATAACATTGTACATAATGAATGTTTAAAAGGAGATAAAATGTGTATTTTTTTCTATCTCAAGGGACTGCAGATGGAGGTGACGAGGAAGAGGAGACTCCTATTACATATGAAAGCACTCTCTAATATAAAGGACTACCAGGGACAATACAGTATTTAATCAACATGAACCTGGACTTTTGTCTCGCTTCTAAATGTCTTGTGTATGTGCTGCTTCCTAATCTACGGAGGACACATGAATCATTGTTTATTTTAGGCCTTGGGGTTTTCCAGTCCACAGGCTGCAACCAAATGTCTGGCATTGTAGTGTCTTTACTACATGTCCAGCAAAGAAAAGGTTATATGTCCCAGCTAAAGGTGTATTCAGATCCTGGTTGAGGCATCATAATGGTTTACATTTTGTACCACACTGAATTAACTACAGTGTCATATTGTACATAGGGCTCCTGATTGCAAGGAGCATTAGTAAAAACACAGGCCACATCAACAGATTTACAGTTATTTCACACTTATTTTTTGTATTTAATTTTTACCTTACGTCACTGTTTTTGTTGTTTTGTATTAGTTGTGACAGTATAAAAAACTCAGGAGAACAAATGGTTTGCGCTGAATGCTGCTCTCATTTAAGTTATTGGTGTAAAATGAACTACTTCTGCTCAGTGTCTATTGCTATTGTATTTGTGAAGATGAAGTGTGACTGGTAGATTTGAAATGTTTGTTTTATATTTATGTTTATTTTCTACAAAAGTATGCAGTGTAATTTGAAGCTTTTGAAATTGTTTTAGTCAACTATTTGATACTAATAATAGTTTTTAATACACAATAAATGCTGCTAAAGCAAACGTTTGGATTAATTTACAAGCAAAAGGGGGAAAAAACTGAAACAATACCATGTCAATTCAGAATATATAATTGCAGTTTCACTCAAATGTTACGAAGCAACAAACTGCAGCTGTTTGACTTGATTCCTTTATGATGAGAAAAGTAACATAGGTGAGTATTTGAATTTCCTGTTAAGAACCTACAGCTTTAAATCTCAATTTTACTTGAGTAAAGGCATTTTAGGACGTTTTGATGTCGTGAATCTAACTACCAATTTTACTGCCAATACATGCCGCACATAAGCAGGTTTGTGCAGAGTTGTGTGGTACTTCCTGAAATGATTTAGACCAGAAGTAAGGTCACCACCCGCTTCACTGATACACAGAACATTTCACTCCAGCCAGAATTATCAAGATAACCAGCTTTTATGGTTTTATTGATCACATGTGATTTTCATAGACTTCACTATGGAACTTCTTTATCATTTCATAGTTGGCACACAGACCTTGGCTGTTTGGATGGTCTGCAGGAGTTCTTTAACTCTGTTAACCTTTCCACATAACAGACAATACAGAAAGGCAATTAACATTTCAAATAGAGATTAATAATAAGATTATTTCAGATTAATTTGATTTACATTTATTTTCCATGACAACTTTTAAATATATAGTTGATGTATTAAACCTTTTTCCTAAAACAAAAGTTACTCAGCTCTGTACAAATAATAATTTCAGTATAAAGTTACATTGTTACAAGCTTTCAAAAACACTCAATAACTTAAACAGATTGCAGTTCGCTAGGATTTTTTTGAGAATGTACTAAACCAACTTCCTACTGCCAGTATTTTCCTATATATTTGTAAATATCACAACATGGGTTGTTTACCAGGAAATATCTGTAAATGCTGCATACTGTGCATATTATCGACAGGATATTAAGAGTGTATGATGTAAATGTATGAACACATGACACAGAGACAGTTCATGGTCCCACTAGCATCAAGACTAAGACAGACAGAAGCAGAGACAAAACTAAAAGGAACTTAAACAAGAATAATATTATCACTATACAGTATGTGTGTATGTGTAGAGATATCAACCCATTTATTAACAGGACCGTCATCAAGGTGATTCAAATCACTAGGTTCTTGAAAATGTATTAAGACAATATCCTGACATCAACAAACAGTTATAGAATTTTCTTTTTGAGTATGAGTGGTCCCACGTTGTCCCCAGTCAGCTCATTGTGCTTTAAGTGTGACTTATCACAAACAGGAAACTAAAAGAGGAAACAACTATCATTAGCTTAACACTACTGTACAATTACAATTGATCAAAAATACAAATATTGCACATATATTATATAATGTGCACATGATGTATACTGACCGTTTTGGAGCGCCAGCAGCGACAGTAACACACATTTGCACTATTCAGATCCTCGATATCTATCTCATTGACAACTTTAGGATTCTCCTTCTGGATTTTGAGGTTGATCAAACTGTCCCTTTGTTTTTTCTTCTTTGGCAGAAATGGTCGAATGGTGAGATAACCCAACAATGCCAGAATACCCAGAAGAGGCAGCAACCGAAGCCACTCTGAAACTGCAAAAAGACAAATGAAGTGGATTAGATGCATGCGAAAGTGTTGTATGGATAATACATTAAAATCCATAAATTTTGAGTTAACACGTCAGTTACATTTGACAACAAAAATAAATCTATATATATATATATATACACATAAGTATATATTGTATATATATTACTGGCTCCTTGGGGACATTTTTGTGCTGTTGACCATTTAAGACAAATGGCTGGAACAAAGTTTTCCCTTCTCACTAAAGCAGTCTAAAATCATTTACTTTCTCCATAAGATACTCTTAAATAGCGTTAGGTCAGAGCTGAGCATATATAACAGGCTGATGCATCACAGACCAAACACAGGAGCTGGATACAGCTTTTTGAAGGAGGAAAACTTTTCAGTTGGCAACATTATGCAGACAGTGACATTTCACCTGTTAAACGTGCAAATCCACCGATGGACTCTGGCAGCGGGAGCCGTTTGAGATAGGCTGGGAGCTGGACTTTTATTATCTTGGATATCGTTTCTAAAACCATTCTGAAGCGTTCAATGGACAGCTATTGTGTTTGGCATGGACAGTTCCTGATGTCCGTTCATGTCACTTACGCCAATTCCGTAGCTCAAGTTCAGGGCACTCAATAAACAGCACTGACCCTAAACTTAACGCATGCGTAAAAACGTCCGTGAATACACGTCACTACGGAGCCGGACGAAGCCAATCAGCGTTAAGGGACTTGGAGAGTTTGGATTGGATGAAAACTGGACCCGCTTAAACGCGTGCCTTTTCTCCTCATACATGTTTTTAATATCTTGGCTGTGGAATACTCTTGACTTGTTGCACATTTGGACTTGTTACATTATTTTTTCTTGGTGTGTTCCGTTCATTCAGTAATATAAAATATATGAATGCGTTATTGTTATTACGACCATAGAAGTGACACGGGTGATCGCGAACATTGTAAAATAAGATAAGATTAGGATGGTCAGACGTCCTTATTTACTCGGGACAGTCCCAGTTTTGAGCAATGTGTCTCATGTCCCAGAAGTTGTATCCTAAACCATTGATTTGTCCCAGTTTTATACAAGAAATGTCCCAGGTGTCCCTATTTGACCAATTTGATACACGCCAAGAGTAATTCTTAAAAAAAAAGAGAAAAAAAAAACTTACCACTGACACACAAGTGAGTCGAGAATGGACAGTGTAATGCGTTTTTATGTTTTTTTTTTTTTTTTTTTTTTTTTATCTGGTCACTCTAAATAAGATAAATCTGTGTTTCAGGTTAATTATGCACCATCTCCTGCGCTTATGTTCTGCGCGAGTTAACACAAACAGCATGCAAATTCAATGTATAAGCCAAACAGCGTGTTGGACACATTTAAATAGATCCATGGTTCAATACAGCAATGCTAGTCATTCTGAAGGTACACTGAAGGTTATTCAATGCAGTTTTGTCGCCCTCTAATGTTCGACTTTGAGAATTTTTCGAGTCTTCCCGCGGACTTCATTTCCCATAGTTCATTGCGCTCAGAAGCGTGCCCAATCTGTTTGCCTTGAAATAAAATCGATAAAAGCTCAAATTCTACCATGATGTGATTTTCAGTAGTGGTCAAAGTTTAAGATGGGCGTGTATAATTTAACCTTCTACAGTTATTTATGCGTAAAGTGAATCATTTTTACAGATTTTTATTTTTTCACGGCGATATTTGTGGCCAGCCACAGGCCGTGTGTCAGGTCCTCTGGCTCCGGTGTCATTGGTGAGTGACCGAACATGTCCCACACCAGGTTGTTTGCCAGGCTGCTTCGTAAGTATTTCACTTATTTTACCGTTTGAGCACTTTATAATGTTGAGTTTGTATACATATGCCTGTCTGTTGATCTTCATTCTGATATGCAATGTTTGTGGCCCACTCACAGACCAGACTCATAATGACAGTTGGTATGCTAGCAGGATTAGCCCCAGTGCCAGGGTTCTGTACTGACAGATAGAAACACAGCTAACGCACCAGTGTCATGCAGTCAAAATATACATCTGCCCTCAGCTGTGACCTTGTATTTTGGGTCCTGGGTGTCACTTTACTGCATCCTTTATTGCACTGACTTGACATTCAAACATTCAAATTCCTGTGTGAAATTAACTGTTGCAATCTACAAGACTTGAATCAACACTTTCAGTTTGTGATTATGATTTTAGTTTAGATTTAGGCACAAAAAAAAAAAAAAAAAAAAAATCACGAAAAGAGTCAAAGAGAAAGAAAACTATGTAAGCTTCATTTACAGCTATATTTCTCAAAGAGGTGAACAATCCTTTTTGAAAATGGCAAGACTACATATTTTTAAATCTGAATCAACACAGTCTTCCACGATTGAATCCCAGCAAAGGAATTGCATCTACTTCTGATTTCTTTCAAGTAAATTTGCATTTATCACATGAATCATTTCTACTTCCCAGTATTGAAAAGAACCTTTGAATACAGTCAGGAAGCGTCTTTGTTTTTGCTTTTAACATAATAGTGTAAATCTTTCAATTTCAAAAGATGTGGCTTAAAAAACATTCATTGGTATGATCATAATAACCTGCATTGTTATTAATAATTGTTATTGGCTGCTGTAAAACTGTTGTTTCCTTTACCTTAAAACATAATGTAACACTGTGTAACAGCAGCTTTGATTATCTTTGAAATGGACATTGCACCCGGTAGTTGATAAGGTAGGACAAAGTGTAGATGTATTGATGACCTCAGCATTGATGATTGGTCAGCAAGATAGATTTAGTGTTTGGGGTAATTGCAGTATTGAAAAATGCTATCAGATATAAAGAAGAGGGTCTTTATATGGCTTGATGCAGTTTTTGTTGAGTTCTGTTGATTATTTACTGTAAGACGCGTGACAAACTTCCGTGACCATGACCTATGTTCAAAATGGAGTTTGACGTCCTCCTCTCGTGTGTTTAGTTATCTTTTAGCAGATTTTGGTTAATACCATTGATTTATTTATTTTGTCTTGTTGTCCAAAGTATGCAAAAATTCTGCCAATTTATATTCAGGAACAGTACTACATTGTCACAGATAACACAGCTTCAGCTGTTGTTAACCCCAGAACTTTTGAAATGCCTGGTATTTTTTATGTTTGTGTTTAGTGCAGCAGAGAGGAGTGAGGCACTGTTATACGGGATCAAGGAAAAACCTCTACATCAATAAGGACACTAAAGTCATCTGTCAAGGGTTCACAGGGAAGCAGGTTTGTCTCTTTGCATTTCATTTAATTGACACACATATTGTTTAACAGACTAATGGCTTATGGTGATATTTAGCTCTCACCGAGAACACCAGTATTCATTGATTATAAATGGTAAATAGTCAATAGTCACATTTTTAGATAGCGTTTTTTTACCTTCAATGAACTCAAAGTGCTTTAAATCCAGGAAACGCTCACCCATTCACACACACATTCATACACCGGTGTACTCAGACAACCTTTGGATCAGTGGATGAACAGCTGAGCCACTGTGACCCTACTGATTTCTCTGTGGTTGTTTAGAGTGACACCATTAGGAGTTGTAATGGATAATAATTCGTAGAAATGTAAGTAAAAGTGGTACATGCATATTACACTTAATGTCTATGAATAAATGATGCTAACTTTTAAAACACACTCATTCATCATAATGGTACCATGCAACTGTATGTTTGCAAAAGATCAAATTAAAGCTGATTTTTTAAATGTAGCTTAAAACTGCAAAACGACCTCCGTCCCAGTGTTGCCCATTAATACAGGAGACTATGGTGGCCCACCATAGTCATGTCATAATTTTCAACCCAAAAATGGTAAAAACAGGTTATACTTTCTGCTTGTAATGTTGTCAAAAACATATGGAAGTAACCATTTTTAATTTGTAATCAGTGCTTTTTGTTCAGTAAAGGCAGTAAATTATATTTATACACCAAAATATTCCATTAAATAAAATGATTCAAATAGTTTTAGCATAAACCTGTGGGTAACGCTGCTCCACCCTATATTTAAAAGAACGCATTGGGTTATTGTCAAACTTTTAAAAATCCATTTTTTTTCTTTGCACCACATCCAATCAAAGAGAGTAGGAACCTTGGCTAGTGTGTTTAACAAGCCATAACCTGTGCGCTTTTTTGGATGATTTATATCCCCTTCCTGCCCCCTGTGACATTTATTTTTTCCATCTCCCATTTTTACTTCAACATAATGAAAAGTTGTTAAATATGGTCCCAGTGAACACTACGGGTAATTAGAAAAGGATGAGAAATGAAGCAAATGCCACTGAGTGCACATTGTGATGTCTCTGCCTTCATAAGCAAAGTATTTTTTAAATTGATCGTCTCTGCGTTTGTCCTAATACTCAAAGGCAAAAATGATTAGTTATGTTAGCAGTGTGAAGTTGTGAAATAAGGGATAGGTGAAGTTGTTGGATCATCAGCATAGACAGTATAAAAAAAGTGGATTAAGTGAGTGTGACATCATCCACAGTGTTCGGCTCCAGTCAATTGAAGCTCATCGAGGCTAGCAGTTATAGGGCAAATTTAGAGCAGAGTTCCATTTTTGGGATTCTGCCCATGCTGCCCACTTCCTCTTAGGAATGCGATGGCTATCAGGTTAGCTATGTCCATTTATATATACAGTCTATGGTCATGGGTCATATATTATTTTAACTCCTCTAATAGAGTGGGTATGTTATGGTCATATTATTCATTTAGTATTATTTTTTTTTAATTAAGTTTTTTTTTTATTTCAAGATATCATCATTGATTACTATTTACATGTTTTTTGCGTCTTCACAAATTCTAGTTACCATAATTCCATAAACTTATACTGGAAGATCGGAGAAGTCCTGATGTTTTGATTTTCAAGATCTGTTACATGGACTTTACTTATTATGAAGCTTATGTTGCAGGGTTTTACTTGTTTTTCAGATTTTACCTTTTACCTCTCAGCTTTATCCTTTTCAATTTATACTGAAACTATCTCAACCCAGTCTTCACAACATATTTATATATATTTTCCATTTTAATATGATCATTTAACACATTTCCTTATTTCAACCTCTTTAATGTTGAAATGTCCACTTGATGATAAATGATTAAAAAAAATGACATTGGGTAATTCCCTTGCTGTGTCAGTGAGTACTCTCCAGAGCCCACATAAAGAGCGACAGTTTGTGGGATGTTTCTGTGAAATGTATTTGAACAGTAAGCTTCACAGGATATCCAAAACTACATTTTACTTGTTTTGTGACAGTTCTAAAAGCAGATTAAACTGGGCTTACATCATTATTCATGTGTCAAAAAGTTCCCACTATTTCTATTGAATACATTTGTCACTGCCTGTACCCTCAGCTTCTTTCTGTGTCTTCTTACTCAGCACAGGTGATTAATCTTGAATGTCAGTTCTCTGTCTCTGTCTGGAGTGATATCTCAGAGTTGATGCTACACAAGTGGTTGTAGCTCACTTCATTACACACTTGTTCCTGCTCTGATTCCTCACTCTTTTTCAGGGAACATTTCATAGTCAGCAGGCTCTTGACTATGGCACCCGGTTAGTGGGGGGTGTCTCCCCAGGAAAGGGAGGGAAGGAGCACCTCGGCCTGCCAGTCTTCAACTCAGTCAAAGATGTAAGCATCTTTTATGTTCTTTTATTTAATATGAATCCAGGTAATATTTTCAACAATACTTTGCAACATATTTTACTAAATGCAAATTTTATGATATCGCTGGGTCCCAGGTGATATTTAAATATCTTATAGGCCTCTGATAGTGTCACTTAGAGTGCAGCTTTTGAGTTTTCAAATGAGACGTGATCCAGTCCATATATGCTCGAAATAAGCAGACCTCAATGCAAGGCATTGTCAACCTGACCCAACCCAGATTAAGTTCTGATCATAGTGTCTTTTTTAAAATCAGTAAGCATGCATCCTACATACCTATTACTTTTTTTACCTGGGTTTTACTGTCCCAAAAAGGTGGAAAAAATGAAATGGGTAATTTAAAATGGTTTGCAGCCAGCTCTCCACACCATCCGTTTATGTTAAAATTTTGACCTGAGAGCTGCTTTGCAATATATGTCTGGGGCGTTTTTTTTTTTTTAAACTTTATTACATGCAAACAGGTACAGTCCCTTTAGTATCTGTCCAGGAACAATGGACTTTGTTAAGTTCGACACTTGGCTTCCAAAAGGCCAACTTTGTGTAGGGTCGTGCATGGGAACATGCGGAAATAAATGATTCCTAAATAAAAATCCTAGTTGCTAGCACCACAATGTAATACCTTAACCTTACTGAGTAACTGAAGAACACTGAAATGCTTACTCAGTGGTATATTCCTAAATCAACTTTAGATGGCACTGTTTCATAACTGTAAAAATATGATCTGGCATGCTGCTTCAGTATTTATTTTTTGTTGTTGTTACGTTTGTACTCCTCAGGCAAGAGAGGGCACGGGGGCAGATGCCACAGTGATCTATGTGCCCCCACCGTTCGCGGCGGCGGCCATCATTGAGGCCATTGATGCAGAGATGCCGCTGGTGGTGTGCATCACTGAGGGCATCCCCCAGCAGGACATGGTGCGAGTCAAACACAAGCTGCTGCGCCAAGGCACCACACGCCTCATAGGCCCCAACTGCCCCGGAGTCATCAATGTAAGCACTCATTCACACGCCTATTAAGCCTGTACCAACTGAGTCAGGAATATTTAGAATGTAAGTAAAATACTAATTCTCTATGTTTTCAGCTCTGTGAAGATGAAAAAAAGAATGGTGTTGTGTAAAAATGTTAAAAAGATCACAAATATATACATTTACAGGTAGCAATGTTGAATTGTATTGTCCCTCTCAAATACAAAAAAAAACCCTATGCACTTGATTTATATCTTATTGCTGTGAAGTCTTGACTAGAAGACGGTTTATAAATATTTTTGTCAAATCTGCCTCCTTGGCTGAAGTTACAGTCCTTGGCTCCATCTTCCAGCTTCTGGAACCACACCAAAAACGAATCAATTTTGTTTTGGCCCACTACTGACCTTTCCTAAAAGTGTCATCCAAATGTATCATTACTTTTAGAGTTCTGACAGTTGCAAACATCCACAAGGGTGTTATGGAAACTGAATTTATTTGTTGAATATGGCAATTTCTTATGATGTGAGGTTTTAAAATATTATACAACTGTTTGTTATGCAGTTTTCCTTTGTCTACTAGTATCTAATGTTGAATAAAATGTTATGTTTTCCAGCCTGGAGAATGCAAGATCGGGATTATGCCTGGCCACATTCACAAGAAAGGAAGGATTGGTAAGGATAAGGAATTTTCAAAATTCAAAACACACACACACACACACACACACACTCAGTCAGTTAGTATATGTGGAGATATCCAAGGAAAAAAATATATGTGTATATATATATATATATATATATATATATATATATATATATATATATATATATATATATATATATATATATATATATATATATATATACACACACACACACACACAAATATTATTTATTCTAGGACAATATTTCCAATATTCTAATCTTGTTCCAAAACACATGATTTATCTCCCCTTTCTACTTTGTACCTCTTTCAGTTGTTTTTCCGTGGTAGAGCTGTGAATGCTGACAGCCTCTTAAGCACTGTGTATTCTAGCTGGCCACTGAACCTTTGCGAGAAGTGTGAGTTTGGCAATAAATGTACTGCCATCATTCGTGCTGCTCAGACAGAACAGCTGTTGCAGAGCCGAGTCTAATGGGAACATGTCTAGCTCTGTTGGTTATAAAGAATTTTATAAACACAAAAACTACAAATATCTCTCCTCTTTGTTTTAGGTATTGTGTCACGGTCGGGCACGTTGACATATGAAGCCGTGCACCAAACCACACAAGTGGGTCTGGGCCAGTCACTCTGCGTGGGTAAGCCTCCACTAACCTCTGGCATGTGAATTTAAATTTAGCATACTCGGTGGCAGCTCTTAAAAGGTCAAGGTTTTGAAGTCTTCTGCACTTTGTTCTCCAAGAAAAAGGCAACCTAAAATGCTATGCATACCTGTGCAGAATATTCAGATTTATGTATCAATGTACTGCGTATCGCAAGGCTGCACAATATATTGCAAACGTATTGGCCGCTGTACAATTTGCAAAAGGTCATTTAACATTGATTGAATCCTAGGCTGACAAGTTTGCCTCCACTTTATAGCATCATCATCAAAAACACATTAATATTTCAACACAAGACCAATATCAAAAGTACAAGCCAGACTGTTTTCTGAAAAATAACTTCATGCTACACAACGTCGTACAATATCTGTGACATTAACTAGAATACCAAGTAAGTTCTGCTCCTCTACATTAGTTCCAAATTTGTATTATTGCGTACACCAAGTGTTCTCTCTTTGTACTCCTCTAAATGCTTTTAACCCAACTATAATTACACTTTTCACCACTAGCAAAACAAAAAAGCATTTTCACAAATTATATCCTCTTTGATTTTTTTTCTTAAGTATGGTCTCAGTGATGGTCTCAGTAACTTTTATTCCATGTAACTAGCTTAACTCATCTCAACTGCATTTTGTAGTTTCTGATTTAATAATGTTTTTGCAGTCTCACTTACAGCTGAAATGGGTCCTAACTATTTAATGAAAAACATTTTTGGCCTTTCCATCTGTTGCTACAAAATTAAGTGTATGTCAAAACTTGGACACTATAATGCATTAATACAAGTTGGCTATGTTATTATTTAGACATTTTAATTATAGGCTGTCCAAGCCAGACTTCATAAAGCCAATGCTGCAATAGTATTAACACTGGAGAGTTCATTAAAGGATTTTATTGGTGCTTCAGTAGGAGACCTCTTAAATCTGAGAATGACCTCAGGGCTCCTACAAATTGCACTTACCACAATATTTAATATCAATGCTCGACTTTGTAGCTGGCAATGTTGCTCGCCTTAGCTGTAATAAATATGCAAGTTATATTTGTCAGTGCTCAAGGATTTTTAATTACAGTACAAAAACATAAAATTTGTTAGGCTATAGTATAGTCTGTTAAGGGCCCCCTAAGCAGTTTGCTTTTTTAATTAAATATTGAATATTTCTTTGAATGGAAAGTTGTGAAAGCGGTTCTGTGCATGCGGTTCTGTGCCCATAAAACCATTAAAAGACTGAACATGCGCACAGTAGTTACTTATCATACTCGTATAAAAATTTCATGAAAATTGTAACCTCTTTACCATTTTGATACTCACTACAAAAATAATTACTTTAGTTGAAGAAAGTTTGCCCTTTTTCTCTTTGTCCCTCTCCCTCACTCTCTCCACAGAGAGGAGCATTTAGAAATTAATACTTTTTTTGTTGACAGCAGACACTTGAAACACTGTTGGGACACTGTCTGATGAAAGAAAAGCTTGAGTAAACCTTTCAGTCGTGTTATTTTCTTCCCAGAGGCTAAACATGCACATAATCCTCAAATATTCATACAGATGACACTGGTGGGAATCCTAAGTTTACTACAAGTTTTTGCTGTGTCTTTTACCAGGGATTGGTGGGGACCCTTTCAATGGCACAAACTTCATAGACTGTCTGGAAGTGTTCCTGCAGGACTCAAAGACAGAAGGCATCATTCTGATCGGTGAGATCGGAGGCAACGCAGAGGAGAACGCAGCGGAGTATCTCAAAGAACATAACTCGGTATGGTGCCTCTTCTGCCTTCTCACCCTCCTCGCACTAAACTTCCACCTCGCCTCATATATCAGCTCCTATCAATTATTTATCCTCCTCTGAATTAGCTCTTAGTCATGCCCTTTCAAATATATCAGTTTGAGTGAAGTGCAGAAAGAGTCGTATTTTCAGAACAAGGGGAACTTTAAAAATGTCCTTTCGCGTTTGATCTCTGCCTGAGGCTTTTTCTGGTGGCTACGTGAATCTGTATGTTGCAGATGAAAGGGGGAGAAATGAATTAAAAATTTCACTGCTCTTGTTCCAGAATTTTATGGTGTTGACTTTTTCATAGGCTGATGTGAGATTCCCACCTGTCACAAAATGCCAGGGAGGTGAGGATTGGCCTGAACAGCTGTGCCTCTTACTACTGTTGTTACTGACATTTGGTGACTTTTAACTTGCCATTTATAGGTTTAAGAGTGATAGACAAATTAGCACCGTTGCCACAGCAATTAACAATTCAGAACAAATTTCAATCTTTTGTCAAAAGTCCTCAAAATATCACCAATAACTGAAAACTGAAACTCATGAATGAACTGGGTTAATTTGATATCCCAACATTTTAAACTGCCCATGTTTGAAAAAAAGTTATATCTGTATGAAATAAAACGCTGTCATGAAGTTCAGTGTATTTATTTGTTATTTTCTGTAGTATTAAAACATGTTAGCATTACACATGAGAGAGTTGACAGAAGGACTTGGATTATTATAGATATTACATGTCAAGTTTGTGGACCCATTCTCTAACAAAACCAACATTCAAAATTCTGTTTTTGTTTCTTTCAAAAACAATAAATGACCCATAATTATATAAGTGACAGCCATCCATCTGTGATAACGATAGCAAGTTTTTGAAAGCTGTGAATGTGTCTTTTTGGCCTTTCTTCAGTGCATTTTTTTATCAGTCTATACATGTGTCAACGTACGAGTGAGCGTGTATGTGACAATGGTACTCTTGAGCTGAAAAATGGATTTGATTTGCCCTTGCTGCTCCTAATGCATGCAAATCTCCCGCTAGCGTCTCACCAGAATAAGTTCTCTCCCGCGACAAAGTAAAGCACAGCCAGCCTCCCATCCATTAACGCAATGTTGACAGTGAGGGACAGTTCAAATGAAGTCAAGAATGGAAAAACACCAGTTAAACACAGAGCTTCCTATTTTTCCAAACATTAAACTGCACTTTTGAGGCTTCAGTTTCTATAGTACAAAGAAAGGCAGAGGTGTGTGCCGACTTTGGTTCTCAGTGGGTAGGTTTTCTGATATGATCTTATTAGAATGCATAACACTGAAATGTTAACCTAGAGGAGTTCCCGTAAGTGTTTTGTATTAATATGAAGCATACAGAGGCAAGAAAGGTTCAAACATGAATGTGCACAAAAATCCATTTCTCCTTGGAGAAAAAACGAAACTATTGTGTTATTTGTTCCATATTAATTTATATTGTTTCACTGAGAAGGCAACAATTGCACTACTCCCAAATTAACTTAGAGAGTACCGACCTCAGCCAAGGAACTGACAACAACATTATAGTGTATATTCCTAGACTCAGGCCGTAGCTAAATAGGGCTGCATAGTATGAGAAAAAAAGTCTTATTATTGGATATTATAGCAATAAACAAGTGGTAGGTTACCGTTTCATGCTTTCTTGTCTTGAGAGGAAAACACTGCCCAGTACACCTGGCTTTTCACATGGCAAACCTTATATTGAAATTATGAAATTAGCCAAAATCACACCAATGAATTTGTGCTGTCACGATGCTGAAATTTCCAACCTCTTTCGATACTAAGGAATAGTCTCCATACTCAATACTGATTCTTGTACCACAATGATGATAAAAACATTCTTTATTTAGACAGTAGAATGTCATTAATAATAGTACTTTCTTTTATAATACCATGTGGTCTTGTACGTGCGTAACACCTCAGTGGTCCAGGTAGTTTCCATAGTGGTCCATGGATGTATATTAGTCTATGTGTCAAGATCATTCTTAAGATATTCAGGAAAGGTTGACTTTTTTAATATCAATACCTGCTCATATGACTATCTAGTTTTGATACTAGTTTTACCATCAATTGGTGTCTTATTTTCAATACCTTTTGAAAACCCTAATGTATTGATGGTCTTTGTGTTAAATGTACACTGAATGCTACATTGGGGTATTTAATTCCCTGTCCTCTTCAATGCTGCATACATGGCTGTTCCACACATGTATTATTCTGTAAAATTGACAAGAGGGGCCGGGTAAAATGTTGCCATTGGGCTTGCTGTCAGATGTCATGTTCCAGGGCACATTTGAAGGTTCACTTCTCATCAACAGCTGCCGCACTTGCCAACGTAATATGCTGTTAAAAGTCACCTGCATCAAAGGTCTGCCTATCATTGCTGGAGTTTCAGAGGCTTTCTGAAGTCAGAAATAGCTTTTACACAAAATAACCATGTTACAAATTGCTTCATGCATATCAAGTAGGTCAGGGTATTTGGCACCTTAAGTTTTCTTTATTCTCTAGTCTTTTGACTTGTCTTCCAGTGAGCAGAGCTAAGCCTGTGTAAATCTGGTGATATAAGGCATTCTTTTTCTGTGGCCTTGTCTTTATATTCTGTCTGCCATGTGTGCAGAAGTAGTTAATTGTCTTATTTGGCTTTTAAATCTTGTGAGCAGAGGATCGTGCCTTGTTTATGTTTACATAACACAGCTTTCCTCAGTTTATTTGACTCACAAAGTTGTGTAGTTGCCATACTGGACTCATAATTGGTCTAATATATCTGAAGTGCTAGCAGTGAAAGATAAAGTGAATTGAATGATGTTCTTTCTCACTCTTTTAGCCTGTATGCATTGTTAGTGGTCCAGGGAGGCAGGGATTAATAAAGCAATTTAACTGGATTGGTTTAAGGAAGATTTAAGGCCTGATTCAAATGAGAGTAATGTCTAACGTGATTTGAATTCTAAATGCTAACTGGATCGGTGATAATTTTCAAACCTGCAAATAAAGCGGATGTTTAAAACTCTTCATCTGTACAAGTGACAATGTATAAGACTTTCCATTTGGATGCAGATCCTAATATGCCTCATTGTGAAAAAGTCACCCTCAGTTATTTGTGATGGCCATCTTGCTCTCCCTTTTAAGTTGAAATATGATTGCCTGCAAAAATGGTAGCATCAGGAGTGTGTCTTTTGTAGGTGTCGCTGGCTGTGAAAAAGAATGCCATGTGAGTCCAGCTTGTGATGAAAAGCATTGTGTGTGCGTGTGTGTGCATCCAGAGCCGTCCCCGTCAATTATGTTGTTATTCCTAAGTATGAAATATTAGCCACACATGCGGTCCACGCCCAGACCCTCTCACACCGGTTAGGATGTTATTGCTGAAGATGAAATATTAGCTCACTTCACCTTGGAAATGATCTTAACTGTTGAGCAAAACATCCATCACTGAGCTAGCATCATAGACAGGCGCTGGGCTAATCAGTGCCTGCATGACTAATTACTTTCTCAGAAATGAGATGATAGGAAATGGCAGGAGCAGGAGCCCCTATCTGGTCATATGGCACGCCATGCAATTAAATGGCTTGATTGACCCTTTGTTTTAATAATGTAGACTGAGACTGAGATGGCTGCTTAGACAATCCTGTTATCACGGGGCTTGGTAATGGGAGGACATGCAGTGTACAATTTCTAATGAATGAATCAAATGCAGGTGCAGAGACTAATTCTGGCTGTGCACAGGCGTGTACTCCAGTATGCTGCTGTCCTGTCTGTCTTTTTCCTCCATTTAGTGGCCTTTCTAATTGCACTTGCGTCTTCACACCTCTCCCTGGGGCTTGCTCTACGTCCTCCTTCACCTTACTTTGCACTCATGTTTTTGTTTTTGTTCTGTTCCCTCGCTGTGTCCAGGGTGTTAATGCCAAGCCGGTGGTATCCTTCATCGCGGGGCTGACCGCTCCTCCCGGTCGCCGAATGGGCCACGCTGGCGCCATCATTGCTGGAGGAAAGGGTGGAGCCAAAGAGAAGATCGCAGCGCTGCAGTCTGCTGGAGTAGTAGTCAGCATGTCCCCTGCTCAACTGGGCAGCACTATGTACAAGGTGAGGGGGCTTCCTTTGCATTAGCACAGTTGAGTGAGATGCTGGGTGGACTCTTTAATGGGCTGTGGTCACATCAACATTGTAGAATCCCTATAGTTTAAACTGAGCTTTAGGACAGGTCAGAACTCTAGGGTGAAATTTGCTGTTTAACTGTCAGATTGCAGATGGGTTGACCTGATTTATAGTTAATATCTCTGTAATGGCCTATCCACATGAAACAAAAATTGGCACAAGGGGTTAATGCCCCCTTCTGTCTAAATCAGTGAAAGTAGTAATTTTATTTTACAAAACCTTTAAAAAAATGGTGCTATTATTCATCCCCAAAGACTTGCGTTTGGTCAGTTCCAAGGCCAATTCCCAACAAATATGATAGGGGTCAACATTTATGGATGATGGGTTTGGATATTTCATTCAAAAACAGTACATTTCCCATAGGTATCCTTCAAAATACAAACTACAATACTACAATACAAAACAGTTGTTTAAATATGAAAGTTATTCATAATATTAAAATTATAATTCAGAATCAGAAGACTTTTATTGCCATAGTCTGTGAACACAGTTCACAAACTAGGAACTTGATACGGTGAAAAAGTGCAACATAAACACACTGAATAAATACAAATACAAATAAGGGCATGCACAAAGTTAAAAAGATATGCTTAAAAAAAGAAAAATCAAATGAAATACTTATTCATATTATTATTCATTCATATTATTATTCATATCCATAATGTTTTTAAACTGTCAACAGCTTTCATAATTATTCTGATATAATCATTAGTGGAACTACTTAGGCCTTGATCATAAAACCAAATTTCAATATCGTCCATGCCTACAACACATTCTGACTGGTACGATATTTTTCTTAGAATCATAATTATTATATGCAGACGTTACTATTTGTGTATGTAACTTTTGTGAACTATTTTGCTCTCATGTACCTTTTTTATAACAGAAAAAGCCAAGCAAATGAATACTAATCCATGCACATCAGTTTTATTGGGACAAACCCCAGTGACTTGACTGAATGTGCAAAAACAACTCAAGAAAGCTCCTCATATTACCCAGAGTGTCATGTTAAATTTCAGTCGTTCTAAAAAACATTAACACAAATATTGCAGCTGTAATACATTTACAGTTTTGGCCTTTTGGCAAACAATTTTCATCTGTTTAGTAATTCACATTGTTCTTGTTTACTCAAATGATAAAGCTTAAACAGAGCAGATGGCTGAAAAAACACACTTCTGTTTCCCTTACCCGACCTAAGTTCTTCTGTACACTGTGTCTACACACCAAAACGTCACCGTTATTCCTCTGTGCTGTCCCAATGTTTCCAATCAACACATTTTCCAACAGTCTGAAATATACATGCAAATACCCACTATTGTTTGCTATTCTTACCTCTCATTATTCTCATAAATTTGCAAGTGAACAGGGAGTAACGAATGACTAACCAGGGTCGTTGCTTTTTATTTCAAATCTGAATATGAATAGTGTGTGAAGAATTGATTTGCCTTATCTTTTGGAAATCATATGCAGATAAACAAAACAAACTCAAAGGTCATATTTTTATTACACACTCGACAGAGCGAGCTAATGGTAGCTGACATTCAACCCATCATTCTAGGAGAGACTCTAACTGCACACAGCCTTGCACCACTTCTGATTTCTAGTCTCCATGCTGCACATTCCATTACTAATCAAGTTTACTGTGAAAATAATTTTGGTGAGAGTAGCCCAGTCATGATTGAACTTTTAATACGCCGTAACGAGAGGCAGAAAAGGGCAGAAATTAATAAACGCGTGTTGACAGCAGCTCATTCGGCGACGTTGCTTTTTTAAAATTTCAATTTATCTCTAAGGAAACGCTGTTAACAAGATGTATAAAAAGTGAAAGCATGTATTACAACCATTCATCATCCCATACTTTCATTAGCACTACTGGCAACTACTGCACGCAGATATGGATTTACACCCGTTTTCTCACCCCCAAGTTTAATTCATAATCATTGTGGGTAACGATGAAAAACGTCTCGCGCGGCCGCTGATTCCGCCGCACATTGTGTTCATACATCTCTGTTAATCTCATTGACCGCTGTAATGGAGGTAATAACACGTGGGAGAGGGCTAAAGCTGGGGAAACCTCCGACCACATCCGAGGTCACAGCTGCCACGAGCGCTCAAACCCACAGACAAGACAAGTACAGTATAGACACGTTTAATCGCACCAAAATGAATTATGCATGTAGAATAATTACGCTGAAATCACTATCCCGTTATGCTGTCACCTCCCTAGTAGCCATTACATTTATTTGTCATTAATATTGAAACTGAAATTGGAAATGTATCACCCATCCAATTATGTATGAATTATGCACTTGTAGCATTGAGATAAATTATGAATGAAATGCAACAATGATAATGTTGCTGATATTTGTTTGAGATCAAGTTTAGATAATGAAACAAAGCCAACGGGGTGAAGTGGCTTTTCATGATTGTCATCTACTTACTGTAAACTTTAAAGCAGATGTATTATGCAGAATCGACTTTTCAGAGCATTTAACCTTGTTTTAGTTGTTTTTGTATTGTATTTAGTCATTTGTGCCAGTTTGAGCAATTTTTTTTTTGCTCATTTTTAAGACGCCATATTGCCGGTCAATCCCCGTTTTTACCTCCACCAGCATACAGCGTACGTATTTTCTTAATCTGTGATACTCGCAGGATTTGGCAGCGCTGTGTAGTCATTTTGGTACAAATGGAAACAAAAATCTGCTACAACTATCCATTGGAGACACTGACTCTTTGTTGTGATGATGTTTACGGCGACATGGGCTCCCATTGGGCACCACAGTTTTCTAACATTAAGTTGTTTTAGATGAATTATTGCTATTTAAAATGTGCAAATTATAACATGATCCAAGGGTGTCATAGATTATATAGCAGACACAAACAAGCTCACTAGGTCTTCTTTAAAAGATACTATATGTGACCTAGTGCTGTTTCAGTATCTGTGTGAATCCTTTGTAACTGTGGAACACCTTGAAATGAAAGAAGAACACACAGAACAGAACACAACATCATTTTGCCTTTGGTGTAACGTGTATTTCTGAAATTAGGCAATTTCACATTAAAGAGCATTTGTGTTTTACGTCACTGAATCATGTGCACTACTGTATTTTAAAATCCCCAGTGTCCTCATTTGTCAAATTATTTCCTTGTTCCAGTGGCCAGTATAGTTCAGAAAACCCTGTGTGTGTAAGCACTTTACTTTAGGCTTCATTAATCTCCAAATTACTCACAAATAATATTCCATCAGCAGCTCCTTTGTCACTGTAAAGTGTCAGTCATAAAAGAACGGGTTAATGTAGCACTAATAAATCCCACTAAGTGCATTTGTTACACGAGGACAAGTTAGAATTGGAATTAAATGTATTGGTTTTCTAAATTAAAGCTCACAATTCTACTCAAGGCTGCAGAACATTCATCTCAAACATTCATCTCAGTAATCATCAGATAGACGCAGTTAATTCACTTGTAGTGTACAAACAGCTCTGCTTATGGGAATAGTTGCTGCTGCTGGTGAGGAACATTATTCTTAATTACCTTTGTGGCGTAACACTAAAAATACTGCATGGCCTGTGTTTAAAAGTAATTGATAGAGTTTAAAAATGGCTTCAGTGTAAAATATGAATGCTGGCCTTTCATAAGGAAAATGATGCATTCTGCAATAATTCACATTCTTGGTTGAAAATGTCCAGAGGCAAATGCAAAGGGGAACTTATATATCCAGGAAGCTTTCACTTTGAATCATAATGGAATTTACATGGGCGTTGCACCTCATTTTAGGGATGTGATAACTTTCTATTTCAAATTAACTACAAAACTGTGTAATCTCTGTCATTACTAAATGCATCATCACCATGACATCAAGTCCAAGGCCAATAATACACACAAATTACGATCCGTGTTTCTCTATTTGTCAAGCCATTGCCTGTGGTTATTCAGGCTCCTGTCACTGTGGTTCAGAAACCTCAGTTTAATTGGTAAAAACTAACCAGTGGCTCTGGGAAATTAGAAAAGTGCTGCCAGCTCTGATCGCCTGCGGCATTCCAAGTCTCCCAGAAAGTCAAATAAATTCTTGCTAGGCTTTATGGATTCCTCAAAATGTTAACTGTTGGTGTATGCTATTTGTCACAATTGCACTATGCAGTTATTACACCATTTTCTCACATTTTGTAGTTTTATAGCATTAATGACCACGATAAGAGTTTTATTGAAGGTAACATTTAAAAAAGTAAAAACAAATAAAGATGGCACTGTACTATAAAAAAATGTAAAACAAATACATTTGTTACAGAAGGATTACATTCATTTAATCTTTATGTATTTTATATAGTTTAGTTGATTTGAACATGTTTACCCTCATATCTAAAACAAATGGGTCATGTTTAAAATCAAAATCTTAAACACTGTCCCTTTATGGTCAGTCAAGCCAAATGTTTTATCTAGTGTGTGTTTTTTTTCGACATAGTAACAGATATGATATTGTCCACTCTTGTCAGATGACCCACCGTGCTTCTAGGTCTGTCAGTCTTGTTGAATAGTTGATGTTCACCTCGCATGGCCCTCTCTAGTCACTTCCCATCCGGCTGTATTTTCTCTTGTCCTTCTTCCGAGTGGCAACCTGTGCTTCATCTTGACGTGCCATGACAAGCATTTCTTTCACACCGTTCTCTCTCTGTCACCTAGACACTCTGCCTCCCTCCTGCCAGCACTTCAGACCCGCCCCACGACTGTCACATCTACCTTTCCCCCCCTATTTTTCCCCTTCCATTTCTTTTCACTAAAACTCCAACACCTACAGCTCTATCTACACCTCTATCTACTTGAACAAGAGCTGGCCTTTTACTCTGCACCCCTAGCTAACCTTTCAACCCAGCTAAATGTGTTCTCATTGATTTAAATCGAGGTTAGAGTAGCCAATGTAAACGCTATAACTCAAGGCTCCTCTAGGTGGCAGTGTATCTCCAGGTAATGCCCAGTCCGCTGCAGTGTGTTGCCATGCTCGCCAGCACTTGCGTGTTCTGCAGAACTGATAAATGACATTTGCGTCAGGTAACTTTCTCCTGTACGGTGGGAAAATTTACAAAAATGGTGTTTGAGATTATTTTCAAAATTTTTATTTGAAATGGCTGCATCCTTCATCCTTTTTAACACACGCTTAAGAATTGGGTTGTAATGAAACTACATTTTTCAGATACAAGTCGGTTACAAGTCTATCCATCAAAGAGAAAGAACATAAGCCGTCTACAAACCGAGAATGTGGAAAAACTTGTCCCGTATTTGCTGGTTAAGGCACTGGCAACCCAGGCTTAGCTGTTATTGTAATACCTTTTCTAAAACAGTAACATACTACATCCAGATCCTCTTAATGATGACTAGTGGGTGCTACATTTGAACTTTCTAGGAATAAAACACTATTACAGACTGCACATCTAAAATAAAAGATCTTAACCTAGCTGTGTGAGTTCTGCATGAATAAATCATCTCTTTTGTCTTTTTCAACTGATTTCCTGTGTTTTGCTCTATTCTCTTTTGTGTCTGTAGGAGTTCGAGAAGAGGAAGCTGTTGAGCTAAACTACACATGACAATGCCCCCTCACCTTTAACCCCTAACCCGAAATGGAGACGAGCAGCTCGACTCTGGAGGCGGAATAGTCATACAGTGTGTACAACTCCTCAAATATACTTCAACGCACATTTGCAATGTTTATATTGTAATTTCAGCCATGATCTTGTACCTTGCACAGAGAGAATGAATAAAAATGGTGTCTTAATAGTATGCCACACTGCTCCCTGTTCAGTGTTCACAAGTTGTTTTTTTTCTCCATATGGCAGTTTAGGGGAAGGTGCAATGGTAACCTAGGTGATCACTTTCATTTATTGTGCTCTTGCTGTAAGATGTATTCCACCGCTCATTTCACTGACTGTCCACCTGAAAAAGAAAAATCTCTCCCCATCAATTCTTCCTGCTGTGTTTTGTCTGCACATTTCTACACACTGCGCCAGACAAATAGATGAGAAATTGTATAATTAGTTTTGTCTGCACAGTTGTATAATTTAACACATGCTTGAACTTGAACCCATTGCTAAAATAAGGCAGAAATAATTTAGGTGAACCAGTGAAATAAGGTACGCATTGTTGGTCTAATGAAAGGTCCATCCTACCTGCTAATAATTTTGTACTTCAATATGCTGCATTACTTAGAGTCGTGAAAAAAGAACAAAGTCAGTTTTAATGGTAATGGATGGAATTGACCATTTACTGAAGCTGTAAGATATGTGTTGCATCTTTCAATGGATGTTTCAAAATGGGTTTTAATGGGAATATATGGACACAAAATGGTTGCCAAGGATCCAGAATACATCTTTTTCCAATACTTTACAAATATGTGAGTCAGGCCACTGGTGAACCTCCCTCAGTTCAGATGGCCGGGATTAACCGGTATATTTGTCAAACATGGCTGCTCTCAAGAAAAAAGAAAGGAAGAAAATACCACCTGATCTAGACAGCTATTAAACAACTTCTTTCAGTGTCACTCCTACACTACCTTAAATGTAAATATTTTGCTAATATTTTTCACACTTTTGGAAAAAAGAAAAAAAGCTCTGGACTCCATGTCAGCTCCGTTAGATGGACCAGGTCTCTAAATAAAGTAGTGGAATAAATCAACAGAAAATTATAGTAAATAAAGTGGAATTGACACAAGTGGGAAAATGTGGATAGGAAGGCAAGGTTATAGCAGTTCAGTCTTTTACTTTACAGCGCCAGCGATGAAGAGTAATGAAGCATATAATGCACTAGACTGGACATCTCTGCAGTCCCTATCTGCTCCACAGCAGTCAGCCAAGGCCCATTATTTTCTCCACACATTGTCAACAATTACTTTTTAATCTGCATTAGTGAATTTACATAATGACTGACAATGCAATAGAAAGCTTATTTGTTTAGAGGCTCAGAAGTTTGTTCCTGTATTGAAGTTGCAAAGCTGGCAATAAGCTTTTGGTACAACGCTCTCCTAAGATGTGAAGCAGGCAGAAGTGGGCTGCTGCTGGTAATCTGCTGTTTGAAAAATGTTTCCAACACTGCTTAACAAAGCTTCTGTAATTGGTTACACAGACCTTTGCTACTGTGAAAACCATTCCACATATAGTAGTCTACATTTAAAGACTATATCTGTTAATGTGTGACTGCATACATACAGACAAGATGGCACCAGCATGTGCCGGTTGTTGTCTGCCAGCTCTGCTAAAATCCTTGTTTGTGGTACTATTTGTATGCATTTTGCTACAAGATGTCTCTGGTCTCATTGTCTGTGATTGCCAAGCACTTTTGTATACTAAAATGTTGCAGGAGCTGTGGTTGAGAGAGCATAATTTTAAAGATGAGACCTAACTTTCCCCCTCATACACATTACCACCTTACCTGCTGCGCTCACCTCTGGCACTGCACAAAAATGACCCCTAAAGCGAAAGAGAGGAGGCGTCTTGGTCAGATTTAAAGCTTATTACAGGTATAATCCACAGATGTTAAGATATGAGACTTCTCCGACTGACCAACCCTGTACCTCTTGTCCCCGCTCCACCAGCAGCTGGAGATGGGGCTGGTGGATTTTGGATCTCTCCGGGAACAACAGAGCTGCTCAGCATCCAGACACGATGATTTGATGCTTCGGCTTGGCCTCCTCAATGCTCGATCACTAGCAAACAAAACCTTTCTATTGGATGACTTTTTCAAATCGCATTAATTGGATTTGTTGCTTCTCACAGAGACATGGCTTTGACCAGGTGAGTCAGCCACATTTTCTGAAATACAGAGGACAACTGGCAGAGGTGGAGGGTTAGCTTCACTTTTTAAGTCCTGCTGCACATGTCGATAGTTATCATTAGATTCATATAGGTCTACCAGCTTTGAATCGCTGACGTTTGTTTTCAGCCACAACGTCCTTTACACAGTTATCGCCCCCCTAACATCAACAAAGAATTTAAAAATGACTTTACAGACTTCGTAATTCAAGGTTAGCCTTGAAACAATCAGTTTTTGATTGTTGGAGACTTTAATATTCACGTATGCTGTGAGTCAAAGCCCCTGGTTAAAAAGTTTCTAAATGTGATTGACTCTTTCAACCTGAATCAGTCAGTCTGAAATTCGAATCATGACAAAGGGCACATACTGGACCTCTCCTTTGGATGTTCATAGTTCTGAGATTCAGCTCCCTGTAGAATGGCCAACGCGCCCCCATAGCTCCCCCAAAGATTTTTGCCTCTTTTTCGTTCGCGCCCTAAAAATGTTTGACTGGTAACCACACAGATAGATTAGTGATTAAAACAAGACTACAATAAATCAAAGAATTACAAATGGTTCATAAATTATAGCCTATAGGAAGGCTTTTAAAAAGAATGGGAAGTATTGGCAGCACAGAGACGTGCAGACATGGACACGGTGTACTTTCCACCACTCCTCCCAGTCTGTTTGGCACGTTACTTTTCTCCTTTGTCACTGCTTGGCTTCTCTCTGTCTTTCCAAGTATAACTTGATCCTCCTTTTGTTGGAGTTTGTGGACAGTGGACACCAGTATAGTCAGTCTTTAGACTCGCTGTGACACACAGTCAGACGTGTTGATCTATGTATATGATGAGCCTTTATGAATGAATGAGCTCGCCTTGTTATTAGCTCGTTATTATTACAAAAATGAAGTACAAATCATGGTTGAGTGCAGTGATTACACACATGGCGCACATGCTGCGCAGTCATAATGGCTCTTTTTTTTTTTTTTTTTTTTAACAGTAACGAGTAATCTAATGACTCTTTCCTCTGCAGAAGTACTTTTATAGTTACTGTCAGTGTAACAGGGCTCAGCAGGTGACAGATCAGACTCCTCTCTCATCTCATTTTGAGGAGCTGCTTTTTTTTTTCTTTTGTTTTGGGACGTAAACAAGACTGAGATGAGGGATTAGAGACTGACTATAAAGGTGACCAATCAGAAGCAGCGCTAAACGACCATAAAGATGGTCCTAGCATTTTATTGGTTTAGCAGTAGTGATACGTGCGTTTGGAGTTTACACTGAAAAGACATCAGCACAGCGATAATAGACACACCCCTCTGCTAAGCGCCTAAAAGTTACTTAGTTCTGCTTTAATGTCTTTTTACAAATCTTTATTCCGCTCCACCAACTTTTGCTGTAAAAGTGACTAAACTGCAGTTTCTTTGCGGTGGATATGTTTAGATAACTGGATAGGGTGTTGCTATCTTAGAGCTCTCTCCAGTTGGATTAGTGGCCATTCATTGGTACTACAACGGAAAAATCTCTCCTGTCCAGAAAGAATTTTTCTCATAGAGCATGATGTAATCACAACCTGCTCATGTTTGGCTGACAGGGCACCTGGCAGCTTTCACAAACTTCCAATTTGTGGCGATTTTTACCTTATTTTCAGATCATACACTTTTTCTCAGTTCAAAATCCATCTGCTGTCTTCAAAAAAAGCTTTTTAATCGTTAGCTTCGGCTATGCTCTATGATCGCTGATTGGTTAGAGCGCTCACATGACATTAACGAGCATGTGAGCGATGCGAATGATCCGAACTGTCATAAATGGGTGAAGGTTTAGAACATGGTTCAGAAGCTCCTGGAAACATAAA
Source organism: Periophthalmus magnuspinnatus (assembly GCF_009829125.3). Lineage (NCBI taxonomy): Eukaryota > Metazoa > Chordata > Actinopteri > Gobiiformes > Gobiidae > Periophthalmus > Periophthalmus magnuspinnatus. The sequence goes on from NC_047126.1 coordinate 30,951,076, forward strand.
TATTTTATAAAAACACAACAATTTATCATTTCTAATTTATTTATTATTCCCTTGCCTCCATCACAGCCGCTCCGCCTGCTCTCATCACGCAAAGTCTCATGGGGAGTAGCTCAACTGTGCATGGTCAATGGCCCAGTGACTTCAATAGGTGGGCATGTTTTGGCCCAGGGGTTTGGTGGCATTTATGGTTATGGTCCATTCACTTCAGTGGAGAATTTGGGAAAAGTTTTACTTCTATATGTAGAGAATCAGTTGGTACTCCATGGTGCTCTGATACTTGTTCAAAGCTCTGAAAAGCAGCAGTCTTGTGCTTGACTAAAATAGTAAAACTGTTGCAGCCCTCTTGAGGTCCCAAGGACACTATTCCACCTCGCCCTGCATTGCTAAAACTGTATGCAGTGGTTCAGCCATTAATCAAATAGCAAAGTCTTGACGCAACTGTGGGAAATCCACAATCCTCTCAGCAGCGTTTGACAGAGTAGATCATGAAATTCTTTTGTCACGCCTTGAGTCCTGCGTGGGCATTAAAGAAACAGTCCTCTAGTGGTTCCTTTAGTATCTAACAAACAGAACCTTCTGAGTGTTCTTCAACTGTGCCTCCTCTCAGTTGTGGGGTTCCCCAAGGCTCCATTTTGAGCCCAATCCTTTTTTCACTGTATATGCTGCTTTTAGGATTGATTTTTTTAAGCATCTAAACTGTAGGATGGCCCACCCCTTCATGTCCACTGTGCTCTGGAGGAGTTCAAGGCTTCTTTTTTGTGTTGGTTTTTAATTTAGTCTACACCAGGCCATCTTGTTTTTTGTTTTTTTTTAGCTTTTATACTGTACTGTATGTTTTGTGTATTTTTACTATTGTATTGTTATGTATATGCTTACCTATACTGAATCGTGGTCACTCCAAGAAATTATCCTGTGATCCTGAAAAATGACCATGCAATCTCATAAAATCTATGAAAGTATCTAGTGACCCTGTGGAACTCACTTGCAGTGAATGAAGACGTAGACAGGGAAGCAGAGAGCTTCGTAACCACGCCCCATTACCACACTCTTTAACCTGGCAGCTCCACTGTGCTCTCATCGCTGTGCATCATCACCCTGCAAGCACTTGTGGAGAAAACACGAAGCACATGGTGGAGCACGCAGATCTTTACGCATAGCATCTTGTGCCACATAGCCTCTTCTTCTTTTATACACCTTTTAACTGGTACCTCCACTGCTCTCTCGTCAGAAGTCAGATGATGGCACACAGAGCTTTATGGACACCACACTCCATTGGCACGAGAGACAGCCACACACAGAGCCGCTCCTCTGAACAAACAGCTGACTGGCTGAAGGAGCATCTGCAGATATAACGAGGAAAGTAGGTAGTGAATCTATTGAATGTCACGTGTGCTCTTTGCTCCGTCAAAGAAACCCTTGCTGACTGGCTGTGATATTGGCAATAGCTGAATTTGAATATTGAAAGTTGAATATTTTAAACTTTCAGGATCCCGTCGCAGACCTGCATGCGCGTGCCAACATGCAAGAGCATGAAGGTTTCATGGACACTACTTTTGCTTATTTCCTAGCTGAGGGACATGTTCAGATTGTTGCGCAAGTCTCATTGGAAAAGAATGGCAAAGGAGATATGTCAATTTGATGCTTAAACTGGAGATGATACTAGATCAGGATTTCAGAATAAGCCTGGACTTGTTAAGCAACTGATGGAACACACCCAGTGTCAGTAAATCCCTTTGTATGTAATATTTCATAAACTTGTATAAACTAACATGCCCTTTAAACTTGAATTTCCTATGAGAATATAACTGAATATCAATGCAAGAGGATAGAACATTGAAACATTTTCTTTCATTTTTGTAGCTGATTCATAATAAATCATCAAATCATTTTTTTTGCTAAATACAGTCTACGTCTCTGCAGTCAACCTTCACAGAGACAAAAAGGCTTCTCTGTGTGAGCTAAATAAGCTGTGAACCTTAGGCCAACTGTACAGCTCACTTCTTGTGTGAGAGGAAGTTGAGGGTTTTCATAAAGAGGAGACGATCTGACCACCCACAGACTCGCCAAGGCCTCATTACAGGAGGACAGACCCGGCCGCTCGTGTGAAGAAGTTTCCACAGTTGAGACAGTAGTAGTCCTAATGAACTCCACTCTGTCAGTGAGTACTTCTGCCCAACATGCAACATCTGATATTTAACATGTCTGGAAATTAATAGGGTTAATACTTCTGTATACCAATGCCACAGCACAGAGTTTATCTCAAACTGTGGTAACAAGCGTGAGCTCGTGCCACAATATCCTGTGAGCCAAAATGGATCTTTTCCCCTTGTGTTTACATTTGGATTGAACAAAAAAGGTTTAAGTGCTAGTGAGTTATCTTACATCAAAACACAGTGCTATAATGGCAGCAAAATATTGATGAAAAAATTGTTTAAATGTCAAAATTGGTAACTGGATTGCCTCTGCAGGTCAAGTGTTTGCTCACATTTATTCATATTTTTAAACCTGTGCTAGCGGCTTTAAGGACTGAAAGGACAAGATCGCGGATACAAGCCGTCGAAATGGGTTTCTTCCATAGGGTGGCCGGACACACCCTTAGGGATAGGGTGAGGATCTCGGAGTAGAGCTGCTGCTCCTACACGTCGAGGGGAACCAGTTGAGGTGGCTCGGGCATCTGCTCAGGATGCCTCCTGGACACCTCCCTGGGGAGGTGTTCCAGGCATGTCTCACCGGGAGGAGGCTCGGGGAAGACCCAGGACACGCTGGAGGGACTACGTCTCTCGAATGGCCTGGGAACACCTTGGAGTCCCACCAGAGGTGCTGGAGGACGTGTCCAGGGTGAGGGAAGTCTGGTAGTCCCTTCTTAGACTGCTGACCCTGCGACCCGGCCCCGGATAAGCGGAAGAAAATGGATGGACGGACTAGTCCTGTTAAGGCTCAGTTTGGATCTGGTGGTAGGTCAGATATTTTTCTCTGGTGGTACTTGGTACTAAACTAAACTAACTGTCCCACCTTGAAATGTAAAAATCACTGTATTATGCTTCAAATACATCTGGTTCCCTTAAGTTTGCAATGCTTAGTTTAAATGGATACGTAAGCATAAGTGACTATATTGATCTTGCCATTTTCACTAAAGCGTGCATACACAGTAGAGCTATTCAAAATATTCAGCATTACCATTCAGAGCCTTGAAACTACTTATATTGAAAATCTTTATTTTTTCAAAAGAGAAAAAAAAGTACATCACACGCCTGCCTGCCCAAAAGCTTCTCTCAAAAACAGAATAGCCTTATTTTCCTTCCCTGTATCTCCAAGATAGTAAAGCTGCCTCTTCCATCCACCTCCACACCACAGGAGGAGCAGAACCTTCTCAAGCTCCATCGCCGCCATAGCAACAAAGACTCCTCTAAGTAACCCCTGCATGTAGACACCATCGTCCAGAAGAACCGTCTCACTGGTTTTCAAACTATCATCACATGTTAATGATCAGGAGCATTTTTTGTCCATATCCAGGGATCATTAATTTAGCAGACTATTTTATTAGTCTTTAAAAGCATAATAAATTCAATTTAATAGTACATTTTATTTTGGTGATGAATAAATAATGATTTGCCGATCAACCTATAAATAAATAACCTATTTATACCATCCAAAGGTTCACTATGCATAATTTCTGCTCGTTGCCTTGGAAATATTATTGCCTGGAACGTTTGTGACATTAACCTCCTCCATTTCCCTGACGACAAACAGGTGATGCCATTGGTCAAACTACAGAACAGATGTGGAAAGGAGAGCCCATATTATAACAATGTTTTTCAATGTATAATTTAAATTTAATTAAGTTTTCTTGATAAAAAACATCTACAATTGAATGACTGCAACAGACATGTTTATGGCATACTGTGGAATATTCCAGGCAAAGTCATAACATCTCCACGGAAACAAGCAAATAGTGGACCCCATGGTTCACCTTCAAGTATACTATTCAAATAATATAAATGATTTTGATGAAAGAACAGTCCCTCTGCTTGTTCAGATAAACATTTCAGATACACCCCAATCCCAGGCATCAACATTATTATTATTTTTTTTTTTTTCATTATTTAATTTATTTGATTATACCAGTTGGGACAGTGCATGTTAATGAGCACTGATGGCGCTCACAGACACTCATCCCTGGGTAAAGACACTAGAAGCAAACAGAGCCACTGTTTCAAATTCTTTAATACTATCACTTGAACTACTTTCTTTAACCAGCGAATCATACTTGTCAAACTTAAGTGCCTCCATGAAGGTTTTGGCATAGAAACCCCCAAACATTAGAGACGACCTTACAAATAACAGGCTTTATTTGACAAAGTTGATGAACACTTGTCTGAACCAGATTATCCAGCACCACTTCTCCATGGAACACCCATCCATTTAACATTCCACATAACCCCCTCTTTTAGAAGATACTAGCAATCATGGTGAGATTGATACCATTGATCTAGACCTGGTGCAGCGAGCTAAAGTTGGCACAGTCCCTATTAAACCACCCAACAACTCCACACGAGGACAAGAAATAAAACCAGAGGCCCTGACAGTCACAATTTGCATGAGGCAGTATTGTTTTAATAGAATCACTGGCTTGAGATTGCTTTGGGAATTGAGGGCAAGAATGGGGACAGAACAGCGGATGTGCAGGGATCTTAGCACTGAGCCCATTTTTATCAAGCGAGTCGTGGATTAGCTCCTTCTCCGTCTCTATTTTTCTGTCTCAAGATGTTAGAAAGACGAAAGATGGTATGGCTTCAGAGGGGCTCATTTGTGGCCCCCTTGGATTTTACGGTTTAATAAAATCATTAATAAAACGCGTTCTTAAGGGACAGTGAACAAAACGGCCGTATGTTTCGTGGTTTTGTAGAAAACAAAGCAACATTTATGGAATGAGAGAAGAACAATTACCAGAGCTTTATAGGTCGGTTATAATCCATCAATCCAAGCGTAAAGACAAACAATGGTTTATTGCATCTCGAGGGATGTATTGGGAGTGCCCCACATTTCTAAGCAAGGTTATTTGAATTACTTTGCGTATGAATTGTGCTATACAAAGTGCTTCATAGAATAAGAAAGACATTAAAATCACAATACAGACAAAAAAACATAAATAATCGTTATAAAATTGGCATTAAAAGAGAAGTGCAGAATAAAACCCTTTCAGTCATATGCACAGCTAAACAGAACCATTGGATTTAAACAGAAGCCTGGATTTAAACTTTGTCAAAGTAGAGGCCTGTCTCACATCTTCAGGAAGACTGTTCCATGTTTCAGCATAAAACTGAAATGCTGATTCCTCATGTTTAGTCCTGACTTCTACCAGTACTAATGTGTAGAGCTAAAAATGGATAGACCAAAAAAGTTATGATATATGTAAGGACGTGCAATGCAGTGGATAGCCAAGCAAAAGAGCAAATGATGCAAAAAGTTTAATGCAGAAAATAAGGAACTACTTCTATAGGTCAACAAATATGTATGGAGGATAATATTTCTCACGTGGCATACTGTACACATACATCTTATACCCTGTACGTGTTTTTTTCCCATGCATTTGAGAATAATTTGTCTTTTCCCAGTACAGACTTTGTATAAGCAGCCCTCGAGGCCAAAATAAATGTGCTGTCTGCATCTAATTAGAAAGCATTTTATTCTCCAATAATCAGCGCGTGTTAGCATGGTACTTGTTCTAAACATACTTGTTGTGAGCTTTACCGTTAGAGCAGAACTGCATGGTCTCAGAGTTGTGAAAAGGTATTATAAACTCTTTGCGGCAAGTTTATAATGCGAGTTCTGGGACTACACAAGGTTTGAGGAAGAATTTTGTGCCACTGCAAACCGTTTAAAAAGAACTAGTTTGTTTTTGAAGGTTGGGTATACAATATAGCGGCTTTAAGGTATTAAAGATCAATGGAATTGGGTTTTTCTATGGCCATTTTTTAAAACCCAGAGCAGCCGGTGACAGAAAAGTTCTGCTAATATTTTGAGGCTGGTAAATACTGCTGAATCGGATAACTTCCCCAGATTGTTACTGTCTTTAAAATGCACTGATCTACATTCTAAACCTCAGCAGCTAAGCCCGTTACAACAGTACTATATCAGCTTACTCAACATATGGAAGCAGGAACAATATTTTTAGAGTGATTCATGTATGTATGAGTTTATTCTACTGCATTCAAGACGCTATTGTTTCATTTAATATTTTTATCTATCCATAAGCGGAACTTTTAGCACGGTCAGACAGTGCGGCACTTTGTTTTGATGACCTTTATAAAAACGTACCAGAAAGGCGCACGCAGAAGTGAGTGCCGCTGACTTGTTACTATCATCCAAGTTGTTTTAAATCAATATTGCAATTTTAAATGACCAAAAAAAAAGAAATAAAGAGCCACGTGTCAAAGTGTGTGTTATAATTATACATTTAATTTGTTATATAGCAGGAAAAAAGCATGATATGTTGGAAAATTACCATCAATTTGTCAGTGAATGCAGTCTAATGGATGAAGTCAGCATTACACAAGAACTGATACAACTTTTGAGTCGCAAAAAATGAATCATTCTTGTGGCTCGGGGCGTTTAGTTAAAAAAGAAGGCAGACTTGCTTTTGTTTCTTGGTTTGACAAAATAAATCTTGGCCGTACTTCCTTCTCTTAGACTTGACTGGAGTTTGTTAACATGACTCACTCAGACCTTATGCAGTTCAGATGTTACTCAGTATAATGGCAGTGTAATGTCCTTGTCTTGTGAAGTATAGTGTTAGACTTTGTGAGTTATATAAAAGGGTGTGTAAAGATGCACGTCTCTGTCGGTGGTCCTGTAATGACTGGATGCCGGCTTATCATATCTCACTAGTCGTACTCCCCGTGGGAACAGAGCCACAGCGGTCTAATCCCACCAGCTGTGGTTTGATGCTGAGGTGCTGTATATCTTTTGATACTGATGCATACCTGCCCTGAACTTCACCAAGCAGCTACAAGAAAAGAAATGACGAGAATGCAATATCCTAAATTACAAAATGGATCCATTTGAAATCCCCTCATGTGTTTCATCATCAGTTTATGAAGAACATGCCCGGAATATGACCTTGTACTCTTCTCCCTAAAAGAAACATTTTGTGTCTCATTGCTGGATAAAAGATACTAATGGACTCTGCGCGCAGAAGTAAAATTATATGTTCACATGTTAATTGCAAAAAAAGTAGGAATGCAGTGATGTGAGTGGGTGAGACAGCCACTCAAACGATGTTATGAACCCTGATACTGGCCACAGAATGTCTCAAAATGGATCATGTATAATGTAAATTGAAATAATATACTTTTAGTCTTTGCACTGCTTGCTTGATTATATAATAAAGCCCCACTGTAACTGAATGTTCTGTATGTAACCGATAAAAACAAGTTTGTCTGTTGGGCTTTTTTTTTCATTTTGTTTTCATTTTAGATGTTTTTATTGCGGTGAAACACATAGGGACCCAGGCTATGATCACTCTGAAGGATTCTCATAATACTTCAAAATACAAATGTTTCATTATCAAACTTCTGACCACTGCCCTGACCGCTCCCACCTTTACATGACACCACCTAGTCACAAGTTACTTACCTGCACCTAAATGCTCCACCTGGCAGCACAGAAACACAAAGTGCAATGGAAAAGAAGAAAAGAGAAGAAAAAAAAAATCTTTTGGAGTGTGTTCTCATCAGGGAGCTGCAGGAGGAGCTCTGTGGCTGAAAGTTACTTCTGCTTAGATTGAAATTGAACATATCATATATTTATCATGTATGTACTTTCACGTGTATTGTACTCCCACCACCACTTTCCATTTACATCTTTAGTTTCTACGTAATTGTTTCTCATTCTTCCAATTCAGTTGCCGTGATTAAACAGGCATCACTCTTTCCCATTTATCCGTCTTGATTGCCAATCTAAAGACGCTTCTTCGTACACACACTCAAATTACCCCCTGAGTCTGTCTCACATCACCACCATCACGATACTGTCCTCCGGAGGTTGTGCACTTTAATTCCACCCGATTGTGTTTGTGTGTGTGTGTGATCTGTCAGAGGAGGTTGTGTTGTTCCTCTTTAGGAGCCATGATTAGCCTCTGTGGGCGATGGGGATCCGACAAGAGGATCCGATCACTGGTACAACATGAAATGCATTAAATCTGTCAACTTATATAGCGATAAACAGAATAACGGCAGTGTCAAAAGGCTTCGTGACTGCGTCCAGCTTATATTGATCTGGGCTAACTGTTAACACTTGTGGTGCGTTTACATTCACCTCAAGTTCTCTTCAGGGGACACTTTGGACCTTCTCACACAGAACTGATGGCGCTGATATTGTAGATTCCATCGGACCACAAGGACAACTCAAGTGGATGATTACTTAGAAGCGCTGCCTCCAGTCCAGAACGCCTCCTGATTGATATATTGATCTCAACCATCAAGTTACTTATTGCCAGGTAAGTTTATCTTTGAACGCTTGGATGGAAGAATATCACATTTTGCCACATCGAAACGCTAGTCCTCAGTTGTGGCAGGTCTATCTATTCTATCTATATCTACTGTTACCGAGGAAACACAACACATCTAATGTTAAATTGCTCAAGGACTGTTTCAACTTTTGTCTGTGTAATACATGTGCAAAATATTTTAAGATGCAAATTTACTTTTTACGTTTGACTGAAATAATTACAAACTGTATCTAGAATAGAATAGGTGGTATTTGTAGGATAGTCTGCATTAAAAAGACACATTTGATGCACTGAGGATAAACTGGGAATGACATGAACATACACACTGGGGCAGTTTTGGAAAAAAATAAATCTCCCTAATGAATACTTTGTGAAAAAATTCTCAGATCGTGCTGGTAACTACATTTTAATCAGTGTATTGTCCAAACATGGAACTACTCTTTATCAAATGTGGCAATGTAAATATAACTACATTTACATTACTAATAAGATCAAAATAAACCAGGAAAAATAAGTGCACTAAACATATGAACTAAACTAAAGCAAAAGGCACAGTGAGTTCCAGTTTAAATAGTAACATTTCCTTTAAACTGCATAAAGCTTGAGTTAGCACTTCTGATTGTTCTAATTTAATTCACTATAAAAGGACCAATATAACTACATTCATTTGAACAGTTTGCTTCTTTCCAGCCATTCCAGCCATTCAGTTACAAGTTTTACATTTTAAAGTTCAGTTTCACATAAAAAAGAAACAAAAAGGTGAAGGCCATAACCCATAACTTGAGAAATGAGTTACATTAGTCTGAAGCTGGTTAAAGTATTTCATTCTCATGTTAACAATTTAAACCGACCTCTTCAAAGCTCACAGCGATGCTCAGTCAGTGACATGAGCTCGCCCGCAAATGAGACTAAACTGCATTTTCTTTATAGTGGCACCTCCAGCTAATCCCAATCATTTAAACAGAGAATTTGGAAAAAGTTTTGCTGCTAAAATCTGATATAAAGTAGGTTGATTTGTGTAAAATGTTCAATGTTCATGTGGCCAACAAGTCAACGCTGCACTGCACTGACTCTCTGGGATAGAACTGTATAGAACTTATTTCTGTCAAGATCTGCAGCCCCATGAAAAATAAAACAACCTGAAAGATGATGGCGTCGCTCATGGCAACTTCCAGAATAAGGTGAGTAGACTAATGTCACTTATTTCTCAGATTATAGGGTCTGAGTGAGCGACACCCTGCAGTGCATCCTGCTGTCTCGCCTTTACCTTTTTGTTCCTTTTTGCCCTAATGTGAAACTGACCTTTAAAATGTAAAACTTGTAAATGAATGGCAAAATTATTGCAACTTGTGAGAATAAAGAAGCAAACTGTCCAAGTGAATGAAATTATATTGGTCCTTTTATAGTGAATAAAATTATAACAATCAGAAGTCCTAACTCAAGCTTTATACAATTTAAAAGAAATGTTACTATTTAAACTGGACCTCCCTTGCCTCCATCATTGATCAAACTTGTGTGACTTTTGCTTTTGTTTAGTTTGTTTAGTTTATTTATTTTTCCGGTGCCGTTGCTGGTTTATTTTTAGCTTATTATCATTTTGTTATATTGACTTTTGAACTCCGCTCACAATGGCATGTGTTGGCGCTGTTGGCAGGATCTTTGTTTATAGATTGGAGTTTCACTGACTCCTGATTACCAAAAGTAATCTGTAAATAAATCATTGCTTGCGTGTTTAATTGCCAAAGCTTTAGTTCACTGACCATTTTTTGTATTTTAATTTAAAGTGTTTAGTTGCGTGTTTTTGGTTTGGCTGAGTTCTTTTGTGATTTATTTTCAAATGTTGTCTACATATTTAGTGGTCAGGTGAAATGCAGTACTACACCAAGTAAACACTTTAATTTTATGCCTGGATAATGCTTCAGTGTATTTAATTGTAATCTCTTTCTGTGAAAATTTGTATTTTTTTAAAAAATTTTTTTGAGGACTTTGACTTGTGTTGTAACTTCACTGCATTCACTTGAGTCAGTGTGTACCAGTGTGCAGGTCACAGTACTAGTTCCCTTTTAGCAGGTGCTCTATCTATAGCCCTGTGGAGTGGATGGCTGAAAAGTAAAAGTAGATGTGGTGGGATGTCTGGTGCAGTAGCCATACCCCTCATCCATCCATTAGCTCCCCGTCCATGGACAGTATTGGGCAGAGCCGTTGTTACAGCATCATGTAGACCAGTACAGGCCATTTAGACATAACATTCATTTAGCGCACATGTGTCAAACTCAAGGCCCGGGGGCCAAATGCGGCCCACCACATCATTTTATGTGGCCCTCGACAGGGTAAATTAAAAAGTATGATGGTCTTAAAATGTAATTTTGCCAGGAGATACAGTTACACAGCCATATTTTACATCTAGGCAAATTCATATGCAATATTTGTAACTTGAATAAGTAATAAACACAAAAACAGTTAATTAACAAGTTAAAAAGTAGTAAGATTTATTTTACATCTGGACCTTTGAGAGCAGCCATTTTGCTGATGTAGCCCTTGGTGAAAATGTGTTTGACACCCCTGATTTAGCGGTTCTTGACATTTGTTTGTGGACAACCATTTGTAGGCATTAAATTGAAATTCAGCCTTCAGGGTGATTAATCCCGAATATGTGTGGATGATGTAACAGCTGTAGCAACTGATTTTGAATGTTTGTTAGCTTGTAGTCAGTCCTGCTGGCAGCGACCACATCTACACATAGACACTGGTCCCAATGTGTTCACTTTTAATGTTTGGGGGCAAGAGCCTCACAGCCGCTCCTCTTAATGTGCAGTGTGCATGAAGTGTGTAGGCCTACAGTGTGAATCAGACTTTCTATCACTGGGACGCCGATGCACTTCAGGGGGGTAAAAGTACTAGGGTTGACTCTGTGGGGCAATCAGCAGGTGGCAGTGGAGCAAAAAGTATAAAGGTTTCCTAGCAATCATTGGTCTTCCTTGAACTTGCTCACTTCCACCTGCTCTGTGGTCTGCCCTGTCCTCCATGAAGCCACGTAAAAGACCATTGATTTAAGAAATTTTGTTCCAACTATTTAGGTGAACTGTATGAGTTAGGGTTATTTGTTGTAAATATGAGTCCAGAGGTACAGCTGAGGGCCCGACTCCACAGGCCTCATGTTCTTCTGCTGTGGGCACTGCTCCTCTGTCTGTGATGGGTCTGTGTGTGTCATGGCCGAGCTCATGTCACTGACTGAGCATGGGTATGAGAATAAAATAATTTAACCAGCTCTAGACTAATGTCACTTATTTATTTTTTATTTGCCATAATGTGAAACTGACCTTTTAAAATGTAAAACTTGTAACTGAATGGCTGGAAAATTATTGTAAACTGTTAACATAAAGAACCAAACAGTTTGCATGAATGAAATTATATTGGTCCTTTCATAGTGAATTAAATGATAACAATCAGAAGTTCTAACTCAAGCTTCATACAATTTAAAAGAAATGTTACTATTTAAACTGGAACTCACTTACCTCCATCACTGAACCTGTGTGACTTATGCTTTGGTGTAGTTTGTTTAGTTTATTTTTCTGGGTTAAACCCAGTGGCATTGCTGGTTTATTTTTAGCTTATTATAATTTATTATAAATTACACTGACACTGACCCACTCGTGATGCCACACTTCTAATTCATTCTCATTAAAACATAGAATGAAGGTCAATCAATAACACCAAGTGAATCATCTGTTATTGAGCTATTAGGCCTGATCATTAAGTAAATAGATGATCAGACCCTGATTTGAATTCAGTCATTCTGATTTCGATATATATTATCTGGAGTGATGTGGCTAAAACAGCAGAATATTTAGTGTTTTTTAAATTTTTTATTTTTTTTATTGAAATGCATTTTACTTTACAAAGTTCAGAAAAATGAAAGTTGCAGTCGATTGTGGGCCATTTCAAGCACTCCAAGGTGGTTAAGGATCCACAGGTGCATCCTTGGTAGATGAGTCAAATGGAGGAGTGGAGCGCGGAGGACTTGAGGGCTTTGGGGGAATTGGAACACCACTTGGCGGAGCTCTGATGGCGTGGATCTCTCTGAAGTAGTTCAGAAGCCCGGAAATTGGGAAACACGCAACACAGTACGTGGAAGTGAGCAGGTTGGAGTAAAACCAAAGACTGATGGCAAACCTATAGTTTTTGCTCCGCTGCCACCTGTTGGTTATTCCACAAACTCAACCCTATTACACAGGACGATGGCGTCACAAATTTTAAAAACCTGCAAAATGCCCAACGCAGGTTCTCTAATCCATTTTTTTTCTACTTTTCTCTAATCAATGCTTTTATGATGCCTTTAGTGCCACTGGTATGGCATGGCGGGTTAAGGTTAGACAAAAACCTATGGAGGAAACGGCTCTCGTAACAGTGCTGTGAAAAAGTGCAGACAGAATCTCTAGTGATTTAAAGGTCAGCTGTTTGATGCCTGGAAAAGGAACAAAATGCTGATGCTTTCTTTGGCTGTGAAGTCCTCTGAGATGATGATAAGAGCACGGAGAACTCATTGAGAGGTACCTGGGAAGAAACTGACACAGCAGTCCAGTATTTATGCCCACAGAAAAGACATTTTATCTACAGGCTTCAAAATTTCAAATGTAAGATTGTCAGACTACATTGGTGAGCCAGTCCTTTCAGGGAATCATCTGCATTCATCAAAGCTTTAAGGGACGAGTCAAATTAGCCCAATACTGATGATGGTGCAATGTGCAAATTCAGCGTTTTGTTATTATAGAATTTAAACTTTAGAATTGTCCGGGGGGGCCTGACTCAATCTCAATGGAGATATACCTGTAGTTGCTTTACATTGAACACAGAAGAAGGAACAATAGCATTGAGGACAGCTACAAGTACCTTGGCATCCCACAAGTAAATGGCAACCTTGAAGAGGAAACAAGGAAAACAGCCAATACCTCCGACGAGTAAGGCAAGTCCTAAGGAGTCAGCTCAATGGCAAGAACAAGACCCAGAAGGCCTGGTAGGCTTAATGCAATGCCATGGAACATTCTAGGCAAAACAATAACATCTCATGGAGACAGGCAAACTGCAGACCCTTCACCAGAAAGGTTACTCAATGCACCTTTAAAAATGCTTTTTACTGCCTTAAAAATGTAAAAAATAAATAAATAAATAAACACAGAACTAGTTAATTTTAAATAGTTTGCAGTTATGCATTCCAAATTATTCATAGCAATGAGTTTATAAGCATTTTTCACAGTACACTTCTTGATTATCAGACAATAAAACGCTTTAATTAAATGCAGACAATACTCAGTGGACTTATTTTGACTCCAAGAGCTGCATACAATATGCAATATATCTATAGGAGAAAGGCAATTTTTTGCTCAAATACATGGCAAAAATAAGGTACAGCAAAATGTTCAAAAGTCGTCCTTAACATCCATTGTCTCCAACAATAACTCTTCATCCATTTATTTTGTTAAACCCCTTCCTCTAAACTCATTTGCAGCCAATATTATTACAACTTCAACATCCTTGCACCCACATCTTTACCATTTTACCCTTTACCCTTGACCTTTACCCTAAGTCCCTAAATACCCCCTCTCTCTGTAACCTCTTCACATCGCTCCCTCTCATTCACACACATATATTCTGTACTCGGAGCACTTTTTTACTGTATTTCATTATAGACTGGCCTGAATTAGCAATAGAGCCGGCGGAAGTGGTCCCCAGGGGTCCTGCAAAAACCTGCCGGGGCAACTCATTTGTTTGGGGCTATCCCTGGAGCTGCTCCGTTGAGCTACAAAATCATTTCACTTATGGGATTAAATTTGCTGCTTTAATACTTCTGTGCTCCGTTTAGAGAAACACTTATTCATGGGGAGATGGTCGGTGTTGGGTATTAGCCTGCATTAGTGTGAGGTGTGGTGCCACAGGTACACAGCCAGCACAGTATTATTAATCACAGGCCATTCTTCAGTGTGCTTCATTAGTCTGACCAGTGCCGAAGCATGCATGTAATGGCCCACTGTTTTAGCTTATTATTAGCCTGTAATTGGTTTATATGGGCTCATGCTTCATACCCCACAATGACCAGAGATAATCCCCTAGGGATACTCCATGCAGCTTTGTCAACACTTTTATGTAATTATTGTATCATTATCGTATCATTATCTTTATTTGAATAAATGTAAAGAGAATGAATGAACATTACGCATGGGATGGAGGGTGTGTTACAGTTCCTTTATATATGTAATGAAGCCATTATTTTAAACTTAGATACTATTCATAGAATGCATCGCTCATGCCATGTTACTGTAAACTGGTATGATTTTTGACTCAACCAATTTGACTTATTGTGTAACTGTAAGCACTTTTAAACCTTCTTTAAAATTCTTTAGATTAATCTGTAATGATTCACACTAAGAAGGAAAAAGCACATCTTCAATCCATACCAAAAATATTGTAATAAATACCAGACCATATACCATGAGATTTGGCACTTGGTACATCCTTATTTGTTACCATGGCTTTTTAACTTGAACAGTTACTTTAAAAAGCAAATGAATTGCTAAAATATGAGCTGTATTCTGTACTTTGGTTTAAAGACTTGGAATGACTTGAAATTATTTGAAGTTCAAAGAACAGGACTTGGATTTGAGGCCAAAGGCTTGAGACCTCCAAAACAAGGACAAAACTTCGGCCCACCTCTAGTCTGGAGTGTTCTTGGCTCCTGGAATAGTTATCAGAAGCAAATGTGGCAAAGAGAGGAATAAATTCAACATTCAAGCTTCAAAACAAGGCCAACAGTGCCGCTCCTTTGATAGAGTCGGTTCACTTGACTTGATTGTATGGCTCTTCTTTAATCTTTCTAAGCTCTAAGTTCTACAAAGTTGATCTATAAATTACAAAATAATACATATTTTTGCCTTTGTTTGCAGTTGTTAAATCTAAACTTTTACACATTTACATGACATCAAAGTTCATGTATTTTCTGTGCCTGGTTCCTGTGTATTTATGTGCATCATCTCCAATGCCAGTGCACTGGTGAAGGTCTGAGACGGTGAACAGGCTGATTGCCTTCTCAGATCAATATCCCTATCCCTGCTCTTTGTGGTGTTGTGGTAATTGGAGGGGGCTCCAAGGCTGTCTGCCACACTGGCCTAAACTCTCTCCCTCGGCTGTTCAATCGGCCAAGATCTGGTGAGACGAAGGCCACAGCAGGAGATTTACATCTCCACACTCGTAAAAACAGCAAGGACTCCTCTCCCTTTGACAGAGCCATTTTGTCCTGTTATTTGTTCCAAAAGTTTCGAACTTCAGAGTTTTACCATTATGGGAATTTATATCTTTCATTTAGCGGTTGCCAAGGCTATTTATAAGGATGTCATGAAACATAAACTTCAATTACAACCATCAGGGGAGATATTTACATGCACGCTTTCAAATTACCCAAAAGCAGTGTATGACTAAAATAGACTGTAGGTAGTGCCTTACAAACTTGACATTTGCATTTCGTGCGATGGTAAATTACTGCACATTCTAGTAAGTTTATAATTAGCAATGCAGATAGACCCTCTTATTGTAAACTTTCATTAAAAATAGCATCTTGTCTGGCAAAAAAGTTTGGAGATGTTTTTCTGTTAGCATTATATACTATTGTGTCCTTGTACAAGACACAACCAAGTTCAGGGCACCTACAGAAGCTCTAACCATTATTGTTCCATTTAGTAAAATTATAAAATAAAGACACTGTCACTATCTCCCCATAACCTTTGAAGCACTGCAGCGTAGAAGTCCTATCAGTAAAGCTTCATATTCCCTCCTCATCCTTGACTTTTATTTATCGGGTAAAGTCATTTGAGCATGCTACTGTTGCGGCTCCTCTCTGTTTAACATTCATGGTACGGAGGTGCGCGTTCACGCCTGGGAGCAGCTCAGTACATCTGTAGTGTTTGCCACTGACCACGGATCGGTGTCACAAAGTGCCTGAGGTTAGATGTCTCACTCAAGGGCGAATGGGCACACAATATACACACGCAGTACACAAACTATCAATAACTTACTCATGAATATTTATGAGCATTAGAACCAACCAGAAATTGACCATGAGACCGGCTACGTTAACATGCATACCAACAATCTGATCATTATCTGATATCTACAGTTATCTTATTGTTGAAATAAAATAAAAAAAAACAGTTACATCTGATGTGATTTGTTTTTGATTGTTCACACTTGCAGATTTTGACAAGGAAATGATACAAAATTAATCAAAAGACTTGGGACTTGACTTGGACTTGAACCATGTGACTTGAGAAAACTAAATCCAAATGTGTGCGTGTTATTTATAATTTAAAGTAACTACAAAACAGTTTTGACAAAATACAAGTTGAATATTAGGAGGTGTTTGGGAAGAACATTGGCCAGAAAATAGTCTTAATACATCGACCAGTCAGATTCAAATAATCATCATGACGTTTTGCATTTTCTGATCACTTTCAGTGAGAGCCATCCCAGACTGATGATGTGTAGAATTCAATTCAAAGTGACAAACATATAAAAACAGTTCACATATTGAATTGGATAACAGAACAGAAAGAAGAAAAAGGCAAGGCCACAGTTTGCCAACGCAATGACTCCGCCTCGTTTTCACATCTCTGCGTCACAAATCTAAAAAGTCATTTGTGTGAGACCTGAACTTAAACCATCAGTCTACTTATATGATTCCAAAAAACTACCCTGGACAGAGATAACACGAACATGGACGTGCTTCTGGCTGAGGCACCAGTCCTGCACACACGGGTGCTGACTCAATATTAAACAGCAGAAGACCAGAAGCCTGACCCACTTCATGAGGTCTTACTCCAAGCAACAGACTTCACCCTGTCACATAAAGAGATGAGTCTGGCTCATGGTACTGTATTGGTGACAAATATAAAACGGTTTAGTTCTTTAGTCAAACTATACATATTTTTTATGAACAAATTTGATGTAATGTGATTGTGTCAATTCTTTATTTGAAACCTGAGTGCAGTTCTCTGTAGACAGTCTTGTGTCACATTGGTTGACCCTATACAACACAAAAAAGTGGTGTTTTTGAAGAAGTTTGCTCTGTCCCTGAAAGTTCAGCATACATAAGTGTAAGGCATAATCATCACTATGGTAACCATTGCTAGCAGAGAGTAACAAGTGTGAGTGAGAAGACGTGAACAGGTCCCAGCGTTTCATCTGTTTTCATAACGTCAGTGAGTCATACATGTTTTTATGTCCATCACTTATGTTATACATTGTGATAAAAAAAAAAAAAGCAAAGCAAAAAAATGCAACACAAAAAAATAAAAAACAAAGGATAAATAACAAAGAAATGCATCACTGATAATGATATCTGAATGAATTGCAATTTAAAGTATTAATGGTCCTGTCATACACTGCTGACTTCTCACTCCATAATGACTTTTATGACCACAAAAATTAGCGCAAAGATAAAGGAAGCGATATTTACACTCATACTTGTATTGCGTATTAATAATACTTTTGCATTGGAGTTTATTAGAGCCATTTTTATTTATATATGTAACACTGCTTAAAAGTACAAAATGTTCAGTTATACACCTATCTGTGTTACAGCTATCTGTACCCATAAGAATCTTAAACCACTTTCTCCTTCTTGGTTGTTGAGATATGGGCTGTAAGTGGTTGTGCTGGAGTCACAGATGAATAATCTATGTGTCCACTAAATTCTGCTTTCATCCAGCATGGGGAAATGAACACCAGACTAGCTCTGCTCACTGAGGTGTACCACTCAAATCCCTGCTTCTTCACTTTTATCTTTTGGAGCAAATATTAGTCTGATGATTTTCTCAGCCTACTCTTCCCAAAGATAATAAATCCCCTGTAGACTGCACTCTCCATAGCTTTAATGTAAATCTTTATTATCTGTCCAGGCTCTTAGGCTCAGCTTCTCTCCTGCATTCACATTTCACCACTGAAGTTCTGTGCTTCCCCTGTTAAACATGGAGCAAACATATTCAAAATCTTATGGAAATGCAAAAGGTTGATGGGAACTGGAGTTCCCAGAGGAAAGCCACAAATACAAGAGGAGAACATGTAAGCACGTCCAGCAGGGCCTCACACAGTCAGGGAATCAAACTGAGACTTGCACCTCATTTACATGTACATGAGAACATGTACACATGTTCTCTGTCGTGTGTGTGCCGTAGAAATAGAATGTCTTGAATGTGAATGAGCATGTTTACACCACTACGTCACATTATTGTTTAGTCATTTTAAAGTAAGGATGAAAAATAAAATAAAAATAGTATATGTTTACTTGACATAAAATGTTATTGTGGTGTGAAGGTATAATTTTAGAAAACTTAAACTCAGAATAGATTTGCAACAACACTACTGGAGGAAATGGCCTCAAGACCAATTTTAGCTGTAAGGCCAAGATGTGGACATTAGAGGGAATGAGACAGTAATACAAATGCACAAATGTATTTATTTTATCATAATCCTTAAAATACTATAGGCCCATATGTTATTTTTAGAAAAAGCTAAAATCTTCGGCAAGGTGCAGGACAAGTTAAACAATAGTTACAAAACCCAATAAATGCAAGCAAAAGAAAAGTTATGGAGCACACAAAATACAAACTTAACCCATGGGATAAACCTATACTGAAATAAACAGAAGAGAAACTATTCAATTGTCCTCTCATGCATGATAAGATAAGATAAGATATGCCTTTATTAGTCCCACAGTGGGGAAATTCCAGTATTGCACCGCACAGTTAAAGAACAGAAGGAAAATGGTACATGCAATAAAACAAGATAATAGATAAATAGCTTAAAATAAAAAAATAAAAAAAGACTTAAAAATAAACTAAAAATAGACTCTAATATAACATCTCTGTAAAGTGACTTGAGTATTGCACATAGGTATGGATGAATGACACATGTTCAGTGTTAACAGTGTTCATTGTGCAGTCTGACAGCAGCAGGAAGGAAAGACCTGCAAATCCTCTCCTTCATACAGTGAGGGTGAATCAGTCTGTCACTGAAGCTGCTCTCCAGCAGACAGAGCGTCCTGCAGGGGGTGAGACTCATGGCCCAGCATAGAAAAGACCTTAGCCAGGACCCTCCTGTCCCCCACCTCCTGCACTGAGTCCAGAGGACAGCCCAGGATGGAGCTGGACTTCTTGATGACCTTGTCCAGCTTCTTCCTCTCCCTCTCTGTGATGCTCCTCTCCCTCTCTTTGATACTGCTGTTCCAACAGACCACACCGTACAGGATGGTTGATGCCACCACAGAATCATAGAAGGTCTTCAGGAGTGGCCCTCTCACTCCAAAAGACCTGAGTCTCCTCAGGAGATAGAGCCTGCTCTGGCCCTTCCTGTACAGTGCGTCTGTGTTGTGAGTCCAGTCCAGTTTGTTGTTCAGATGAACACCCAGGTACTTGTATGAGTCCACTCTCTCAATGTCCCTTTCCTGAATGTTCACTGAGGGGGCAGTAGAGTGGCGTCTGTGGAAGTCCACCACCATCTCCTTGGTCTTCCCTGCATTGATGATGAGGTGGTTCTGCTGACACCAGTCCACAAAGTCCTGTGTTAGTCCTCTGTACTCCACATTGTCGTCATCCTTGATGAGGCCAATGATGCCAGAGTCATCAGAGAACGTCTGCAGGATGCAGCTGTCCGTGTTGTGTCTGGAGTCTGCAGTGTAAAGGGTGAAAAGAAAGGGCGTGAGGACAGTGCCCTGGGGCACCCCCACACTGGAGGTCATGAGACATGGGCGACTGAATTGTCCATAAATTGATGAGCACTATTTTCAGCTCCTTCAAACCATTCCCAACCTGAGCACCAGCAGTGTGAGTTTACATTGTGCTCTAGGGGAAAATAGCAAAAGACAAAGTTTAAATCTGTCAATTGGATCATTGTAGGAAAGAAGGATAAGGAAGGATTGTCTTTCCTAACAAAAACTGCTTCTTTAACTCTCCTCTCAAATCATTTCTTTTCTCTGGCTCAGATCTGAACTTCACTATGTTCAAACTAGTGGTTAGTGTCTTTGAGATGGAGATGAGCAGCAGACTGGGGTCCAGAGCAGCTCTCACGACAGTGTTGGTACATTCTCTTGTGAAGTGGCTGTTTAGTTTCTCCAGTGTCACGCTCCCTGCACTCTTCACTACACTGAATGGAGTAGATCACATTACTTTGTTTGTGGCTCAGGGTTTTTCTCCTTTGGGTGAACCAGTTTCTGTCTTAAAGTGTTTGCTGGTTTGGAATAGACCAGAATCTCAAACTGTCTGAAAATTCTCTGAAGTTTTTCAGACACACCTGCTGTGTAAGGAATAGTTACGCCTTTCCTTCTAGGTTCAGATTTCCTGTTGTGCTTTTTTTTTTTATAGCTCTCTTAGATCTATTGAAGGTCCATTTTGCATATCCACAAGCAGAGAGAGTATAAGTTTGCCATAATAGAAGAGACCTGTGAGCCCATGGCGCAGCCGTGGATTTGCCAATAGGAGTTTCCTCTAAACCGGAAATATGTGGTATTCAAACAAATTTACAGTAGTTTGCAGATTTAGTCCGGTGTCAGTTTAGTTCTCTCTTTTAGCTTAGTATCCTGCAGTAGTCTCCTCTTTGCTGCTTCCACCACTACTGATGTGAGGATACAAGTGAAAAGAGAGGTCACATCAAATGAAACCATGGTCTCATCTGAATCAAATTGGAGATGCTTGATTTTGCTCACAAATTCTGCTGTGTTCTAACTATGGTGCTCCGTGTTGCCCACCAGAGGAGCCAGGATGGTCTTCAGATGTTTGGCCACATTGTATGTGATAGAATCAACACTACATACAATGGGTCTGAGGGGTACTCCTTCTTTTGTGGATTTTTGGGAGGCGATAAATGCAAGGAATGGCATCACCAGGGTAGATAATACAGCTGTCTATCAATGACTTCCTCCTTCTCCAGCTTCTGTAAGCAGTCTATGATTTTCTTCTTGTACCCACTGGTAGGGTCTCGTTTCAGCAATTTATAGGGGACGGTGTCACTGAGGAGGCTGTTCACTTTAGCCTCGTAATCAGCTGAGTTCAGGATCACGGTGCATTTCCCTTTGTCAGTCGGCAAAATGTTGATGCTGTGGTCCTTTTCTAGGGCAGTGAGAGTCTTCCTTTCCTCTGATGTTATGTTGGAGGGAGGAGGTCAGTGCAGCTGTTACTTTCTGTCTCAGATCACCAGTTTCCGTCTCTGTAAGCTTATTGTTTCTATTGGTTATTTCTGCTGCTGTAATGTAGTCCACTGTGGGGATCTGGTTGGACGTTACAGAGAAGTTCAGTCCTTTGGAAAGTACCTCTTTCTCTGTCTGGGTGAGCTCACAGTCAGATAAGTTTTTTGCCCAGTATTCCCTGTTCTATGGGAAAATGCTTTCTGGGCTGGTGTGGATTATTTCGCTGCAGTACCAATGAACTGCCCACTAGTCCAACTCGAGACAGGTTTAAGATAGCAATACCCTATCCAGATTTTATAATAGATCCATGGTATGACTGAGCTCCTCACCTTATCTTTAAAAGTGCGGCCAGCCACCTTTCAGATAAAACTAATTTGGAACGCTTCTATCTGCAATCTTTCGGTCAGTGGTTCCCAACCTTTTTTTGTCTTGAATACCCCTAAGCCTTGTCTCCTACTCTGAATACCTACTATTAATGGTACCGGAGTTTCTTTTGTAAAAATAAATTAGCTTACTAGCCAATTATAACCATTATATATTTTTGTTTAAATAATATATATGCCAAAATGATCCAATAGAAACATGAAGAATTTTAAATCAGCATCAGTTCAACAAAGACTATTTTACATTCAAATACCGTTCAGTGCCATCTTTCTTTTAAATGTGAAACCTTTCCAAGTACCCCCCGGCAAGTGCTCACATACCCCTAACCATACCCTTAGTTGGGAAACACTGCTTTCGGCCATGAACAAAAGGTGAGATTTAGCTCCTTATTCACCACAACAGCGACCACATCACTACAAACGCTGCACCCATCTGCCTGTCAATCTCACACTCCATCTTTCTCTAAATATAAAATATATCAAAAGGTAGGATAATGGGAAAAATGCAATAATGACAGAGGCACAATGGTGAGTTGTTGTGCAGCTATATGGAGTAATGGATGAATGTTGTTCTTTATCATTCACTGTAAGAGCGGAGCTGAAGGAGTCTGCTAGAGAACCAGAATCCTCTGTCTCTCCATTGTCCACTGTTGTAGATGGCAGATTGTCCTCGATGGAGAGCAGCAGTGTCCTCATGTCTCATTATTACACAGAACCAATCACATGTCCAGCTGTACAGATCACAGTTAGTCTATCTGATCCAGCTCCGTCGCAGCAAACCACCTCCTGTACACAAACACTTAACGTTACTGTCGGCTGTGATGGCTTTACCAATTCTTAC
This sequence comes from Periophthalmus magnuspinnatus, assembly GCF_009829125.3. Lineage (NCBI taxonomy): Eukaryota > Metazoa > Chordata > Actinopteri > Gobiiformes > Gobiidae > Periophthalmus > Periophthalmus magnuspinnatus. The sequence continues at coordinate 30,974,034 of NC_047126.1, forward strand.
TTGGTTTAGTGGGATAATACCTGTACTTTTATCATAGTTGTACATCACTTAAATGACATTTTGTGGAAAAAGAGCTAAGAAGAAAAGTGTAAATAACAGGAAGTAGCAATGAGTTCTAAAACTTTTTTTTCCTGACAGATGATTAAACAAAATAACAATGTAATTTATTTGTCTGGTCTAATGTAAATATTGTGCAATTTGGACTAGTTTTGGTCCTTGCTAACATCATGGTTGCTAGGTAACAGTCATGAATGAATTACCCTTACGTGTGTCATAAGTGGAGCTACACCCAGGTCTAACATTTGCACCCAGTGTGGAGCAGGCGTAAGTCCCAGGACAACACAAATGAGCGCTCACGGCTGACAGAGCAGCAAACAGCAAGTGCCACGCGGTGCTGGAGCTGTGTCTGGCTGCTTCACTCTTTTCTTTAATCACAGTCCCGTACGCAGATGTGCTTTCCTGACACCTTAGTTACAACTGGCAGTAAATCATCCAGCTAAACAAGCCTGAAGTTCCTCCGCTATGTGTGGAGGTTCTGCTAATACACTTCCCGTGGCACTTACAAAATAAAGGTCTCTGGGTTTTCAAGCAACAGAAGCAGCTTTATTGGACAGATCTTTTAGCACCGCTCAAGTAGAGACTTAGCTTTTTTGTTTATTTCCATGTAAATTTTAGTAGCCTTATGCAGTTCCTTCTAAAAGATTAATTACCGCAACTTCATTGGATAATTTACACTGTTAAAGTAGAGAACATTCGCTGTATCCAGGCAACAAGCTCCCTTTTTCTTGTGAATGCGCAGGCTACGACCGGTCTTATCTTGATCTGATACACTCAGCATTACCTCAGTCCACTGCGCTGGTCATAGCTAAACCCAGCGTAAGAGTTAGGACTGATTTAACTTAAGAGCAGCCGGAGCACTCGACTCCTGTTTTAGTGAAATGTGTAGTCTGACCTGCCATATGCACAAGCAATGTCAAAAATGTATTCTCTACAAAAAAGCAGCCATTTTAAATGACTTCCCCCCCACCGGGCATTTACATTTCCCAGCTCCTGTGAATGTATCATGGTGCTCAGATTAATTAGTGCTGTGAGCCTGACTTAAAGGTCACAGCCCAGAGATCAGTCAATAAGGCCAGCATCGCCTTGGGACCCCAACGGACAAATTAAATAAAAATGTGTATGAAAAAGCATGACGTGTGCAAAATGGAGTATGGGGTATAAACAGGGCTGCAGTGCAAAATGTGCTGATGATTAACAACAGTACATCCGGTAACCGTGAAAGCATGAATGTGAAATGACTGATGAGGCAGACACATTACCTATGTTGTGATTAGATAAGGCTCCCTGGGGACTATACAGCACTGTGTATTGATCTGTGACAATGGTCCATTTGTTCTGTCGATAAATACTTGAATATGCCACAACAGATTAGAGAAATTATGGATTGGTTTTAGGCTTTTCCCTGTATCCATTTTTCCATGTATTTGAGCAAAATGTGTCTTGCCCCAGTACACATACATCTATCATTGAGGTCAACATGTGGCCACTGTGTGCTGTCTGCATTTAATTCTAAGGTGGTTTATTATCTGATAATCAGGAAGTGCACTCTGAACATTATTTGCATTTTTAAAAAGACAATTGCACACAAAGGATTTTAAAATGTTTATTTAACTTGTCTTGTCTGCTTTTACCCAGTTTTAGATCTGGAGGCACAGTGGCACTTTGATTGAACCTGCAGACACATTTAAAGTGAACTGCTAATAATGAATTAAACTGGATACATGCAGTATTATAGTGCAACACTTGTTTAAGAATGTTTTTAAGTGCTTGTGTGTTGTGTAATTTGTAGTGTTTTTTTTGTGAATAGTGTTTCTAAAATGTTTAACTTACCTTGTGTCCTTGTGTCCAGGTATCAAAGAGGTCCCTGGGGCAACGAGCTAATTTAAAAAGGTTCTGGGGCAGGACCAAGACAGGGAATGTGTAGGGGAGGCATGTCGGGCATTTTAAAGGGTTTATGGGTTTTAAATATATTTGGTATTTGTTTTTAAGGTTTATGTGGGTAATGTATGTATAAAGTTAATTTCATTTATGGGTTTATTTGGGTTTTATGGAGGTTCAAGAGTTTTAAAGAGCAAATGTTATTTTTAAACACCTCTTTTAAATAACACTAGTTTTATCCAGTTAGAGGGACAGTATAAAAGGCGCCTGATACAGCATACTGCACCATGTTCTGCTGCTGGAGGAGACGCTACTGCTGAAATCTCCATAACACTTTGCACTTTGCTAAATGATTGGAAAAGGAATAAAAATTGTAAACCACACCCGTGCTGCTGTCTTCTGTCTCACAGTTTACCGCTAAAGACCAGCCTATGTTACAGACAGCAAAACTCCACTCTGGTCTCTGAAAATTGTGACAAGTGCTTAAAAACTCATCGCTGTGAGTAATTAGAATGCTTGGAATACATAATATAAGTACACTACTGCAAACTTCAGACTGTTATTCATGTTTTAAGACAGGAAAATCCGGTGCAGCATATTTAAGCCTTTTGTAATGTGTTGTTTTATCCTTCTAATCATGTTAATTAGCATTAACCTTCTAATTATGTGGCACAAAATTAGTGAGACAAAAACAAAACAAGAGTGAAGTTACAGCTGCTGGGATCAAAAATAACCCTGCACAACATTTATAATATCAAATGGCTATGTTCATGCTAAAGAAAACATTCATATAGAGTAATTGAATGACCTTTATGTTTAATTAGTGTGCCTACATTTTCTTACTTTCACTAATTATGTTGTTTTAATGTTTTTTAATTGCATTACCCTCCACACACTCTGACCTCTTTAGCGCGCAGCACTTCTATAGCTACAAGTTATTTCATGTGAATCCAGTTCTGTAATAAGCACAAGTGGATACATTCCAAGCATCATGGCCACATCATCACCCAGTATTTATTCTCTCATAACGATGCGCTGTACGGTTTAGCATCTACAGAATCCCAAAGTAGGTTATTATCAGCGCGGCTCTTAACCTACATCAAAAGACGGCTCCTGTTCCCAGAAGAACTGAGTGTCTCTGTGCTTCTCTCTCTTGTCTGTGTGTTTTTGTGCCATTTCCGTAGAGACAAACAAACTCCTCTCCCGTGTAACAACAGATATGACCTCAGGGTGCATCGCCTTGTTTTGAATTTCCTGTTTTCTCTATAGCTCGAAAAGAAGAAAAAGATGTCATGTTGGGTTAAACAAAATGAGCTAATTAAAGGAAGGTTGTATAAAGATTTTCAAGAGTGGGGACAGGGTGGAGATGGAGATCTATGGGATATTAAGGATGCAATGCCACCAACACAAACGCAATAGGGGAAGTGAGGATATTGTCATGTTTTACAATTGTCGCCTTATTTCACCTGGCAGATGTGATGTTGGACACTGTTTTTTACATAAGAATACACGCCTAAGACATAGATCCACATTTTAATGCGAAAGGTCCTATATTACACAGAATTGACTGTTGTGAGCTTTAATCCATGTTAGAATGTTGTTACCTCCTCAAAAACAGACCTGGAGTTGTGTTTTGTTTCATTCACACATGTTATTCAGACATTTCTTAAAAATTATCACAGGCCTAAATAATGTGAAAATTCTATTACTGTTTCTCTGGAATTTAGCCAACCTTAACAAAGACTTAATAAAGCATAATTAGTCTTCACTTTAGAAAAACTTCAAAAAGACTTTTTGGATATATAGTTAGCTGTTCAAAGAGAGGTAAAATATGTCGCTAACAGATGCTTTCAGTCACTAAAAAGATGTACTACAAGACCTCTTATCAACCGAAAGATGAATATCTGTAAAATGTGACCGAAGTAGCAGATTCCAGTGCCAGTGTCCATTCTTAAAATAAGCATGTTTCACATTCTTACAGAGAAACACGCACACCTCAATGTAGTAACACACGGTATTCAACATCAGGTTTAAGAGTAAAGTGATGAAGCAAAAAAATCATGCTTTCAACCAGTAATAGCTGCCTGAATTATCATTGCATTGCAGGATTAGTTAATCATTCTCTCATTGCTTATTAATCATTAACAAGTGTTTGAGTTGATACTAAAATATGCACTTACAAATACACACACAAATGGTTAGTTAAAGAGTACCTAAGTGTGAAATAAGTATGAGTAACTATACACAACACAAGCCAATGAATTGCTAATGAAGTGTTATGGTTGAGGTTGTAATTAAGTAGTTATTAAGCCTGAATCACTATTAATTAAGTGTTTGTTCATTATTAATTAAGTCTTTGTTTATGCTTTATTAAGGCTAAATAGAGTGTAGTTATTATAAAGTGTTACCAGTAAACCTTTATTATTAGTCTGTCTCCATCTCCAAAGATCAAAAAGCTCTGTTCCACCTTGTGATGTCATACAGCTTCCTTTTACATTTTGTTAAGTAGAGATTGACAGTTCCAGAGCTGAAATGATCCAAATGATTCTAGTGAAGGTGTATGGAGTGTTTTAACTTTGCATGAATTGTGTGATAAACACAAACGCAACTCCAGGTCCGTTTGTGATGAGGAAACAACTTTAGAACATAGATAAAAATAGCGTAACATGGGCACTTTAAATAGAAGTTATGATAAACTGCAATAAACAGAGATATGTGTCTTACTGGCTGATTGTAGGTGACATAGTGCTGTAGCCTCGGTGGTTGGTTGGAGGTTGGAATCCCTGAGCCAGTGGTTGTTGGGCAGGTTGTTAATATGGAGTCACATGCCCTCACTGTGTTTCCATGGTACAGTCACTTCCGCAGTCCCCCCAAGTATTTCAATGGGAGAATAGTTATTATTCTGACCAAAGCATTTTCACCTCACAGCACTCATGTTCCATTCCTATCTTTGGGCCCACTGTGAGTCTGCATGGTTTCTTCACATTTCTCCCACCACTACATATTTTCATTTCATTTTTTATATCTTTTCAAAGTAAGGGAAGAAATACATACAATACAATACAATACAATACAATACAATACATATAAATACATTTTGTTACAGAATACTGAATATTTGCAGCAAAATTAAGTGATTTGTCAGATATTCCATACTGCATTATGAATATTGATTACACTATAGCATTCTCGTATAAGGAAACACGGTTTGTTTATTTTCTGAACACAACGGCTACTGTAGGCCGTAATTCATGCCAAAACATGAGCAAAACAACAGCAGTCTCAACTCGCTAGAGCCAGTCTCCAAAACAGACCAGTAACTCATGAATAAAGTCTTTACGTCGACTTGTCGGCATAGCAACCAAGTGTCAAGCACAAAAGCAGCTACGTTAACAACAACAACAACAACATTTACAAGAACAAGGAAAAATGTCAACTCTGAACTAAACACATCAGATCATTACAATACTTTAACATTGAGTCGCATTATATTACTGTAAATGAAGTTTCACATATGTTTGTTATGCCTTTTTGTTATCACCAATTAGAGAAAATGTGCCACGAAAACACATCTTTTCTTTTTTTTTTGTTACTAATGTCACACAATTTGCAGACTATGTTGTGTAATCAAGTGCACTAATATAACACTTTTATATTGCCTTTAAGAGAGGTAACCAAAGTTGTCTGTTTATGAAAGTTCATACTTTAACCTGATTGGTTAAATCCGCCTGTCACTCACTCAGAGTCTGATCAATAGGAGGAGGGGTTGGGGAAATGTGAATAGTAGCAGCAAAAGTATTGAAGCACATATTGAGAACATCGTACCGGGGATTACATCGTAATTAATTTTCCATATCGCCATATTTGGTATGTATGTATTTGTATTTTGTAACTTATATGTTTATGTTTGTATTGTATAACTTTGGTGTGTATATGTTTGTATTGTATAACTTTGGTGTGTATATGTTTGTATTGTATAACTTTGGTGTGTATATGTTTGTATTGTATAACTTTGGTGTGTATATGTTTGTATTGTATAACTTTGGTGTGTTTATGTTTGTATTGTATAACTTTGGTGCGTATATGTTTGTATTGTATAACTTTGGTGCGTATATGTTTGTATTGTATAACTTTGGTGCGTTTATGTTTGTATTGTTGTCGTAACGGTGCGGATAGGACCAAAGGATGCAGACCAGAGCAGTTTTAACAGTGTTTATTTACAGCGGTGAAAATGCAGTCTTTAAACAGGTCACAAGAGCAGGTACAGGAACCGGGGAGCGGGAGACGGGTCAGGCGAGTGCGGTGCAGGTAGAGGCGGGCAGGACAGGACCAGGACGGGGATAGAAGCAGGTGCGGTACCAGGGCGGGCGGAGCAGACGAAGACCAGAGCGGGGAGCGGGTGACAAACCAGAGACCAGGACCGGACAGGAGACGAGACGAGCAGGAGACGAGACGAGCAGGAGACGAGACGAGCAGGAGACGAGACGAGCTGGAGACGAGACGAGCAGGAGACGAGACGAGCAGGAGACAAGACGAGCTGGAAGCGATACCGGGACTGGAACGTGGCGGCAGGAGCTGGGCGAGTAGAGGCAGGAATCTGGAGGGTGCATAAATCCAAATGAGCATTTGCAGGAAAGTACCATATAACAAAGCTTAGCAAAAAACATTCACGTTTTACACGCGGACGGTCTGGCACCGAGTGTAGACTGCCAAGCCTTCTTGTACTCAGCAGCAGGTGGTGGTGATTAGGCTGATGCACCCCAGGTGTGCACGGGAGGAGTCAGGCACTCCACCCAGCTCCAGACACACAGGTAGGGGAGGGGGAGAGAGCACGGGAGGACAGGGAAAACTGACATCATGACAGTACCCCCCCCCTAAGGTCCACCTCCTGGTGGACCCCCAGGCTTGTCAGGATGAGCGCGGTGGAAGTCTCTCACCATGTCGGGGTCCAGAATGCGTGCCCTGGGCACCCAGGATCGCTCCTCCGGACCGTAACCCTCCCAATCGACGAGGTACTGGAGGCCCCTACCACGGCGACGAACGTCAATCAGGCGGCGGACGGTGAACGCCGGGTGGCCGTCAATGACTCGGGCGGGCGGTGGGGGATCGGCCGGAGGGCACAGGTCGCTGGTCCGGACTGGTTTAACCTGGGAGACGTGAAAGGTCGGATGAATCCGGAGAGACGGGGGTAACTGGAGGCGCACCGCCGATGGATTTATGATCCTCATGATCTTAAACGGTCCCAGGAATCGGGGGGACAGCTTACGGGAGTCCGTCTTCAGCGGGACCGTCTTGGCGGAGAGCCAAACCATCTGGCCAGGTTGGTATACGGGCGCCGGGACACGGTGGCGATCGGCCGTCGCCTTAGTGCGCGCTCCAGCCCGAAGAAGGGCCGCCCTGGCCTTCTTCCAGATCCGGCGACAGCGCTGGAGATGGCGCTGAACAGACGGGACGGCGAGGTCCCTCTCCTCCGTGGGAAAGAGAGGGGGTTGATATCCCAGCGATGCCTCGAAGGGAGACATACCAGTGGCGGAACTCACGAGGGAGTTGTGAGCGTACTCTATCCAGGGCAGGTAAGTACTCCAGGTCGCGGGGTTGGCGGAGGCTGTGCACCGTAGGGCCGACTCCAGGTCTTGGTTGGCCCGCTCCGTCTGCCCATTAGATTGTGGATGGAACCCGGACGTGAGGCTAACCGTGGCCCCCAAACTGTTGCAGAAAGACCGCCATACCTGAGAGGTGAATTGGGTCCCTCTGTCGGACACGATGTCCACCGGGATGCCGTGGAGTCGGAAGACATGACTGGTCAGCTGGTCGGCAGTTTCTTTGGCTGTGGGGAGCTTAGGCAGGGCAACGAAATGGGCGGCCTTGGAGAAGCGGTCCACAATGGTGAGAACCACCGTGTTCCCCTGGGAAGGGGGAAGGCCCGTCACGAAGTCCAAGGCGATGTGGGACCAAGGGCGACGAGGAACTGGGAGAGGATGCAAGAGACCAGAAGGGGGTGAGTGGGAGGCCTTGGCCCGAGCACATACCTGGCAGGCGGCGACATAAGCCCGGGTGTCTGTGTCCATCGTGGGCCACCAGAAGCGTCTCCTGAGGAGGGAGAGAGAGCGACCGGCACCAGGATGGCAGGCGAAACGGGAGGCATGGACCCACTGGAGCACCTGAGACCGGACAGAATCGGGAACAAACAGTTTATCTGGAGGGCCGTTACCTGGGTCGGGGTCGTTGGTCTGGGCCTCTCGGACGGTGTCCTCGATATCCCAATGGACCGCGGCCACCACACACGAGGAGGGGATAATTGTTTCTGCGGTGACCGGGCTATCCTCCAGGGCGAACTGGCGGGAGAGGGCATCTGGTTTGACGTTCCGAGATCCGGGGCGGTAGGTGAGGAGAAAGTTGAAGCGGCTGAAGAAGAGGGACCAACGAGCTTGACGGGGATTGAGGCGCCTGGCGGACTGGATGTACTCCAAGTTTTTATGGTCGGTCCAGACGATGAATGGTTGCTCCGCCCCTTCGAGCCAGTGGCGCCACTCCTCCAAGGCCAGCTTTACGGCAAGGAGCTCCCGATCCCCCACGTCATAATTGACCTCGGCCGAGGACAATCGCCGGGAAAAGAAGGCGCAGGGACAGAGGCGGTTGTGGGGGTCGAACCTCTGCGAAAGCACGGCCCCCACTCCCGAGTCGGAGGCGTCGACCTCCACGATGAATTGCCGTGAAGGGTCGGGCTGGTGCAGGATGGGAGCGGAGGTAAATAGTCTCTTAAGCTTCTCGAAGGCTGTCTGCGCCTCAGGAGACCAGGCAAACTGCAAAGCAGGAGAGGTGAGTTTAGTTAAGGGCGAGATAACCCTACTAAAATCCCGGATGAAACGTCTATAAAAATTGGCAAAGCCGATAAATCTCTGGAGCTGTCTCCGGCTGGTAGGAACGGGCCACTCAGTGACAGCCTGGATCTTTTCAGGATCAGCTCTTACTTGGCCCCGCCCCACAATGAAGCCCAAAAAGCTGACCTCCTCTGCGTGAAACTCGCATTTCTCAGCTTTCACGAACAGTTTATTCTCGAGGAGGCGCTGGAGAACCTGGCGAACGTGCTGGTGATGCTCCTGGGGGGACCGCGAGAAAATCAAGATGTCATCCAAGTAAACAAAGACGAACCGGTTAAGGAAATCACGGAGCACATCATTGATGAGGGCTTGGAATACGGCAGGGGCGTTGGTGAGACCGAAGGGCATAACCAAGTATTCGAAATGTCCCAGGGGTGTCTTGAAGGCCGTCTTCCATTCGTCTCCCTCCCTGATGCGCACCAGGTGGTACGCATTCCGCAAATCCAACTTGGAGAAGATGGTCGCACCGTGGAGGGGCGTAAATGCCGAGTCCAGTAAGGGAAGCGGGTATTTATTCTTTACAGTTATATTGTTCAGACCCCGGTAATCAATGCAAGGCCGCAGGGATTTGTCCTTCTTAGCCACAAAGAAGAACCCCGCTCCCACGGGTGAAGTGGACGGGCGGATGATTCCGGCAGCCAGGGACCCACGGATATAGTCCTCCATTGACTCGCGTTCAGGTTTAGACAGGTTATATAGCCTGCTAGATGGTAGTGGGGCACCCGGCAGGAGGTCAATGGCGCAGTCATATGGGCGGTGGGGCGGTAAAGAGAGGGCCTTGCTCTTGCTAAAAACCTCCCCCAGGTCGTGATATTCAGCAGGCACCGAGGACAGATTGGGGGTGTCTGGGGACGGATCAGCGACAGGAACGGACCTCCCGGCCGGAGGGAGGGCGGACCGAAGGCACTTGGCGTGGCAATCGGGACTCCAGCCCGAAACTCCGCCCCTGGCCCAATCGAAAACAGGGTTGTGGGCGCGTAGCCAGGGGTAACCAAGGACCAGAGGAGAAGCGGAGGAGGACAGGACATGAAACTGACGGTTCTCTTGGTGGTTGCCGGACAGAATCACGGTGACAGGTTCTGTGATGTGAGTGATGTGCCCCAGAAAACGTCCATTGAGCCCCTGGGCATTTAAGGGGCGTTCGAGGGGCTCCAGGTAGACCCCGAGCTGCTCCGCGACTTGGGCATCAATAAAGTCCCTCTCAGCCCCGGAGTCGATAAGGGCGGAAACGCATAAGGTCTCTGTGCGAACGCACAGGGTGGCGCTGAGCCGCAGTCTATTAGAAGAGTCCAGGATGTGTTGCTCGCCCACCAGTACTCCCAGCGCTACTGGTGGGCCCCCCCCTTTTGGCCGAACTGGGCAAGTGACCACATAATGTCCGCGCTCACCGCAGTAGAGGCAAGCCCCGGCCAGACGACGCCTCCGTTGACGCTCCTCGGCCGACACAAGGGTCCTGTTGAGTTGCATGGGCTCATCCGGCGGGGGCGGGGCAGCGCGTGGCTCCGGCGGGGCCGGTGACCGGCGTCTCTCTCGGCGACGAGCCCGTAGGCGGTTGTCTATACGGTGAGTGAGGGAGATGAGGGTCCGCAGGTCGGGGGGTTCGTCCCGGGAAACCAATTCATCTTTCAAAGTCTCGTTCAGGCCCCGCACAAACACAGCCCGCAGCGCGCTGTCCGTCCAGTCCAGCTCCGCCGCATGTGTCCAGAATTCAATGGAATAATCCGCTACCGTCCTGGAGCCCTGGCTGAGAGTCAATAACCGGGAGGCAGCATTGTCCTGGTAGTGCGGGTGGTCAAACACCAGCTTAAACGTGGACACAAATTCATTAAAATCCAGGCTATCCACAGACGTCTTCATTAGGCGCGCCTCTGCCCACTGGAGAGCTCTGCCCCGGAGTAATCCACATATATATCGGATCTTGGTGGCCCCCGAGCTGAAACGAGAAGGGCATTGCTGGAACATGAACTCGCACTGGAACAGGAATCCGCGACAGAGGTGAGGTTGTCCAGCATACGGCTCCGGATCCGTGCCTCTCGGCTCCGGGAGGCATGGTGGCGCTCCAGCTGCAGCAGGCGGGGTGACGAGGAGCGCGGCCACCTGGTGGTTAAGCTGTGCCACCTGCTGGGACAATGTCTGATTTAGCTCCAATAGAGTTCGAATGGATTGTTCGTGCTGACCCAGCACCGCCTCGGGGTGAGAGTGCGTGAGGCGGCGCATCTGGTCCGGATCTGAGCCTGCTTGGTCCATAGTGGCCAGACCGTTCTGTCGTAACGGTGCGGATAGGACCAAAGGATGCAGACCAGAGCAGTTTTAACAGTGTTTATTTACAGCGGTGAAAATGCAGTCTTTAAACAGGTCACAAGAGCAGGTACAGGAACCGGGGAGCGGGAGACGGGTCAGGCGAGTGCGGTGCAGGTAGAGGCGGGCAGGACAGGACCAGGACGGGGATAGAAGCAGGTGCGGTACCAGGGCGGGCGGAGCAGACGAAGACCAGAGCGGGGAGCGGGTGACAAACCAGAGACCAGGACCGGACAGGAGACGAGACGAGCAGGAGACGAGACGAGCAGGAGACGAGACGAGCAGGAGACGAGACGAGCTGGAGACGAGACGAGCAGGAGACGAGACGAGCAGGAGACAAGACGAGCTGGAAGCGATACCGGGACTGGAACGTGGCGGCAGGAGCTGGGCGAGTAGAGGCAGGAATCTGGAGGGTGCATAAATCCAAATGAGCATTTGCAGGAAAGTACCATATAACAAAGCTTAGCAAAAAACATTCACGTTTTACACGCGGACGGTCTGGCACCGAGTGTAGACTGCCAAGCCTTCTTGTACTCAGCAGCAGGTGGTGGTGATTAGGCTGATGCACCCCAGGTGTGCACGGGAGGAGTCAGGCACTCCACCCAGCTCCAGACACACAGGTAGGGGAGGGGGAGAGAGCACGGGAGGACAGGGAAAACTGACATCATGACAATTGTATAACTTTGGTGTGTTTATGGTTGTACTGTATAACTTTGGTGTGTATATGTTTGTATTGTATAACTTTGGTGTGTTTATGTTTGTATTGTATAACTTTGGTGTGTTTATGTTTGTATTGTATAACTTTGGTGTGTATATGTTTAGGGCGTTATTTATTTTCCAACACAAATGAATAGAATCATTATCATCAACACTCACAGCTGAAAGTTAAAGAAATGACTGCATTATAGCAATAAAACACAATAAACACTGTGATGTACAGTTGTAGCAAAAAGTGAGTTTTAGTGCTGGTTGTACAGTTTGTGTTTGTATGGCATGGGGACATTTTGTTCTTTTAGATGAGCTCTGTACTCCCACAGCTACACTGTGTACCTGGCTGTTAAAAGAAACATCTTTGGAGGAATGCTCAGATTACTGATGGGAAAGTTGATGATTTCAAATCAAAAATAAGCTTTCAAACTATGACTAATAGTTAAATGAGACATATTATGCTAAATCAATGTTTGTAAAAGCTTTTGACCATGTTTCAAATTGTTTCCTGTCATTGTAGCTCGTTTGGAGCTGTAGAGATCAAGGATGCTACAAGCAGAATAGCATCCTTGATGTGATTCATGCATGTTTGAACAATCCTGCTGCATTTCAGGCGTAAATGCTCAGAACAATTTTGTTTACAACTCATATACCCCACAGATACTTTGCAGCTGATGCCATCAACATTCCTCGGGGAAGGTGCAGCTAACAGCAGGCACTGCTCTGTCTGAAACTCTGTTACTCAAGTTAAACTTAAATCTGAGTGTGTTTTAACACAATCTGACTATAAAGAACTAACTTAGCTGGAGCTTCAACAAGTGAGCTGATTTGCACTGTTATATAAGTCCATTGCAAATTGCATTACAGGCACATGCTTGGTAACATGGACTGTTTTCAGTTTCTCATCTTTTTTGATGAAAGTCCAACACCTAAACAGGACCAAGAACACTTGTATTGATTAAAGGTTTCCGAAGTCACATTATACATTTTCCTCTATTGAAAAATAACTCGCACCTTCTGCAGGTGAAGCTTAGACTTTGCTGCTGTTCCGGTTAAGAGCTGAAACCGTTGGGATCCTGAGATACCGGTTGATGATGAAGGGTCCCTCCATCGAGCCACAAACAACATGGTCTCATCATGAAACATGCACCATATCAAAAATGCGAGAGCGTTTGCTTGTCGCAGAGCATCCTCAATGTTTCATTCACTTGCCACTTCCACACGTGTTGCCATGCATTTAAAACAGCAACATTTTGAGCAGAGAATGGGAGAAAAATATCCTAAAAAGCACAAAATCTGAATAAATGACAGGCTGCCTCCAAAGTGACACAGAGTTCCTCACGTACCAGGCCCGCAAACCATTAGCTAAGTGTGAAACGTAGTGACGTAGACTATTTGGTGTTGTGTGAATCAAAATGAGGATTTGGAGTGGCACGTACACTGTGGAGTGGAGAGGGGCTTGGGCGAGTGGGTGTACAAGTGATGAGTATGAATTGTGAATGAGAGGAGCACTTGCATAACAAGTAGAAGTGAAAAAGTGAGAGGAGATGCGGCAAAGACATCTTGTAGACTTGTTCGCATTACCAGATGTCTGCTATGTGCCTGATACATTAAAGTTCTTCATAAATTATTCAGCGTGCGATTCAAATGGTCTAAAGTAACATTTGAAAACATTACGTCCTTTCTTTCGGAGACGCTCACACTGTTAATTAAAGCGGATAAGATTACCTGCTTTCAGAGGAGGCCTTCAAGTCTGCGACACTTGTCATTTACTTAATCAAGCAGCAAATTCTTCTGTAAACTGTTACTTTTCCTGCGAACCATTTAACTCAAGAGGTGGAACTGTTGGAATTTCAACTAAAAAGCTATTAATATTGGGAAGAGAAGAGTCGAATTTGAATGTGTCTTCATTTATATGATCGTCTTCTCTCCATTGATTTCTACATATATTTTAAAATGCAGTTAGACGACCAGGGGTGGATCATATTGACAAAATTATTACAGCCTTGATGAAGCTTCCCAATAACAATAAGGAAATGATGTTTGTTATATGCGTGTTAAAATAATCATAAATTCACCTTATATCCTTATTTTGACAATCCAAATCAATACAAAGTAGCTTCTTCAGTTCTGAGTTCTCAAAGTCACTGTCTTTATCTGTGTGAAGAGAGTGAAATACAGTGAAACTAACTAACTTTCCGAACCTGTCAGAACTAAAGAAGCTACTTGGATGAAGGGCAAAACATATTCACGCTTTAAAAACATTTGTTCAGGTGAATTTTCTTTTGCGATAGGATGACTACACGACTGGAGGACTATACACAGAGAATCCAAACCAACTGTATTTATGCAGTATTCAGTACATGCAGGTACCGGAATAAACTGGAGAGAGGCTGGAGATAAGTTTAGCTAATTTATTCAACAAATGTGGCACCTTTGAAACACTTAGAAGGCAATAGAAGGCAATATCATCCAATACAAAACACAGCAGATCAAATAAATCATAAGAATGTGGCGTGTGAGTGTGGCGCTTCACTACGCTAAGCTGTAATTTAATAAAACCGTATAAAGTACCAATGTGCAAGAGTTACATGTTATGGAGCCATATACAGTACACTTATTAGTAAAATTAAACAGTAGTGGGATAAAAAACAGTGACGAGTATAAACGCTGATCAAGTTCCTTTGCCAAACGTTGAGTTCAAACATTTGTACTCGTCTTCCTTTAACTTAACACCTGTAAATCAAGTGTGTAGTGCTACTCCTGCCCATGTGGTAGATGTCTGATAGGAGGTAGTCTGATAACATGCGCAAGCTCTGATGACGCTGAAAGAGACTTGTCGTGTTTTCGACCGAAAGCAAGGAGTCAAAAATGGCACATCATTACGCACGGTACTAAAAGCCTTCAACTACGGATGGTCACGCCTACTCCTGCTACAACTTCACCTGTTACATTTATAGCACAGTCTATAAAAACTACACAGTTGCAGTACACAACGTAATGATAAGCGCTAGTACATCAGTGATTGCACATGTACAGGATCAATTGGCAAAAACAGGATGAAAGACCACAATAGCCCAAAGAAAGCTGCATTTTACAGTTCAGTTCACACTTCATGTCGCTATTTCGTTCTAATTTAAGCCCGATTTAATCCTAAAGTGGACTTTGTTTAGTGTTGATCTAGCCCCAATTTTTATGTAATGAATATAAGTGTGAACGCACCCTAAAAGAGCCGATTTAGAACACTAAGTGACTGAACTTGTCTAAGGTACAGGGGCAGTGAATCCCATAGTTTAAGATCTGTAATATTATACAGCGTGTGTGTTTTATCAGATCGTTTTAACATTTTTGTAATTGCAATTAAAATCATTACACTGCTCAGCTCTACTTACCACTAATGATGCAACCTATTACGCAATATATCCGTTGTACTAACTGGCTGCCATGTCTGTGAATCCCCCCTATAGCGCAGTAAAATGTCTCATCAGTGTTACATGAGGTCACCCACTAAGCACAGGCAGCACATGTCGTCTGCTGGGGCCCACTCAGATCACTCGGAGCTGATATACAGGCAGAGAGGCAGCCACCTGCACCAGAGCTATGGGGTCCCTGTGTCCTTCAGGGCCATTTGAATATAGCAGCTCATCAGGTAAAGAGGCACCATCAGGGGGCACGCAAAAGTTCTCCTTCGCATTTACCCTGCACTTCACTGTGATTTTCCAGCAGACGTAGCTCGGGCTGTTTTTGGGATGGCACTATTTCTGGTTCAGTGTGGTTTACATGAGTAAAGGCTACAGCGGGTGTTGATTGTGGGGCAAATAAGTCTGAACATGTGAACTGATCTGAGTAAAATGTAAAGGCGCATTGCTTGTTTCCATAGTGTTGTATAGTATGGTGTTAAAAACTCGCATTGTGGTTGTCTCTGAGGTGGTTTATTGTCCCCGCTGAAATTCGTCTTTTGCATTTGACCCCTCCTTTAATGCCACTGGGGCCACCTGTCTGGAGGAGTGGGCACCAGAGTTCTCAAGTTAGGCTTCAGAAATACCTGAAGCTTATACCTACATATTAACATATTGTGGAACATTTCAAGCAAAGCAGTAACATCTCTATGCAGACAAGCTGAAGATGGACGTTCATACTATAGCCTACAGCCACCATCTGCATATTTATTTGACTTTTTTTTCACCAGTAGATGGCAGATGTCAAACCAGCCCCTCTACTACCCCCAACCTGGGCTTTGTTCAGGCTGTGCTCTCTGGTCTTCTTCTGCCTGTGCTCTCTGGTCTTCTTCCGTCTGTGCTCTCTGGTCTTCTTCTGCCTGTGCTCTCTGGTCTTCTTCTGTCTGTGCTCTCTGGTCTTCTTCTGTCTGGTCTTTGTTCAGGCTGTACTCTCTGGTCTTCTTCTGCCTGTGCTCTCTGGTCTTCTTCCGTCTGTGCTCTCTGGTCTTCTTCTGCCTGTGCTCTCTGGTCTTCTTCTGTCTGTGCTCTCTGGTCTTCTTCCGTCTGTGCTCTCTGGTCTTCTTCTGCCTGTGCTCTCTGGTCTTCTTCTGTCTGTGCTCTCTGGTCTTCTTCCCTCTGTGCTCTCTGGTCTTCTTCTGTCTGTGCTCTCTGGTCTTCTTCTGTCTGTGCTCTCTGGTCTTCTTCCCTCTGTGCTCTCTGGTCTTCTTCTGCCTGTGCTCTCTGGTCTTCTTCCGTCTGTGCTCTCTGGTCTTCTTCTGTCTGTGCTCTCTGGTCTTCTTCCCTCTGTGCTCTCTGGTCTTCTTCCGCCTGTGCTCTCTGGTCTTCTTCTGTCTGTGCTCTCTGGTCTTCTTCCCTCTGTGCTCTCTGGTCTTCTTCTGTCTGTGCTCTCTGGTCTTCTTCCCTCTGTGCTCTCTGGTCTTCTTCTGCCTGTGCTCTCTGGTCTTCTTCTGCCTGTGCTCTCTGGTCTTCTTCCGTCTGTGCTCTCTGGTCTTCTTCTGTCTGTGCTCTCTGGTCTTCTTCCCTCTGTGCTCTCTGGTCTTCTTCCGCCTGTGCTCTCTGGTCTTCTTCTGTCTGTGCTCTCTGGTCTTCTTCCCTCTGTGCTCTCTGGTCTTCTTCTGTCTGTGCTCTCTGGTCTTCTTCCCTCTGTGCTCTCTGGTCTTCTTCTGTCTGTGCTCTCTGGTCTTCTGTCTGATCTTTGTTTAGGCTGTGCTCTGATCTTCTTTAGGCCAAAAGCTGACACACTATCATACAGCAAAAACATGGATTGCATCTAGTGGTGATATGTGAGAATAGAAGATGGGGCGGGCCGGTCAGTCTAATTACAGATGGTAGCGTTAAATGTAAATACCTAAATAATAATCTCATCTACTTTATTCTCTTTACACTGCTTTGACATTTTAGGGATTCATATAGATTTTCTTCTGTAAACTTATCTTTGGCAAAAAATAAATAAATAAAAAAATACTGGTTCAGATCAAACTCAAGTAGTACTTATATAAAGTACTCACAGGCATAATATTCATAGCTTTGAGGGCAGATTTCTGTTCTTTGTGCTCTCAGCAGAACCCATCCTCACACTGCCCACAAACACACTTCTGTGGACAGTTTGCCCTTTGGCTCCGAGCGTAGAGAAGTCTTAAAACATTCAACATGTTTTGTGGATCAGTCAGGTCTTGGCTGTAGGGAAACAAGACCTTTTGAGCTGATGTCACACAGGACAAACTTCCTGTCATGATTTTGAAGCATGATATACTGCCACAGAAAAATATAACAGTACATAATAATACGGATTCTGCGTCATGCCCCTGACTCTATAACTTCTTCTAAGTGAAACATATAGTAAAAATGCAGCCAACAATAGAAAAGCAAAATAAAACTTAGTGCCATAGTGTTTAGTTCTGTAAAATGTCATACATGTGAACTATTTGGCCAATTCAAGTGTTATCATATCGGCCTAATACAACAAAAAGTAGGACAAAATCTAATTAATGCACATTCAGATGGCCACATTTAAAAAAAAAATATTATTATTCTAAGATTATGTTTCAGCAAAAAGCCTTCATCAGATATTTTTTCTTTTTTGTTTCTTTGGAACGCAGTAAAAGAAAAACAATATCTGATGAAGGCTTTTTGCCAAAATGTAATCTCAGAATAATCAAAAAAGAAAACGTTTTGGACATTTTGGCCATCTGAATGCGCTGTGCTTTTCTTCCACATTTGAATCAGCTGTTTCTTACATTTGCATCTCCATAGAGGGATTGGTGTGTGTGTGTGTGTGTGTGTGTGTGTTTGATTTGATCGATCTATCTGTCATATAATGAAGTATAAGTTATTATAAGTATATCTCCATGTAGCACTCTCCTCAATCAGATAATTTAGAATGCAACTGAAATATGTGACACCCACAGGGAGAGCCAGCAGGCTGTACGGCCCCTTGCTGACTGTTCAACTGCCTGTATCAGTGTGTTTGCTAATAGCAGATAGACTTTTATGTTAAAAAAAAAAGATGATGTTCAAAGTGTTTCTCCCCCATGACTTAATTAGCAGTAATTACTCCATGTTTAAAGACTTGTCTTGATTCTTTAGTTATTCTTTTAGGTTTTGCTGTGACTGAAGACTTCACACAAAATGATTCCCGTTCTGTGAGAATCTCTTTGTATATAAACCTTTTGGCATATTTTAGCACAGTCATTAGTAGCGTCTCTCCGTCGGGCGGGGGTGTAGCTCCTCTTTGATGGCGATATACCTGCCAATTAGCAAAAACATGAACACACCGCAGTCCATGGTTCATCTGAGCATTTTCAAATCTCAAGTAATTAACTTAGCATAATAATAATAACAGCGTTGACATGGACATGCTAACTTAAAATAACCAAATACGACCTGTGGCTATATCCATTTTATTTGCAGCTGCTTAAGTAATTATGTTGGCTTTACTCAGACTTAGCTTTTCTTTTCTTATTTGAATTTTGGTTAAAGGTGCTGTACCAGCTTTTTACCATCTTAAAAACATGAAAAACAGAACTAATTCATTTTAAACGGCTTAGACTGGTCCAAAGTTATTCGTCACTTACCTTATGCATTCAGAGCATCTCTAATTATTCACTGCAATGAGTCATTTATAAGCACTTTTCACAACTTTTTGCTGTCAACAACAACTAACATGCTAATATGCACTTCCTTAATATCAGAAGAAATGGACAAGCATCTTTTTGTCCAGGTGACAGATTTGAATTTTCTTTTACTATGGATCAAACCTGGACGACTGAGGGATTACGCAGACACTTCACAAACTGTTTATGCAATATTTCTGTACTGGGACAATACAAATTTTGCTCAAACACATGGGAAAAAGTGTAGTCTTTCTTGTTTACGCCTTGAAATGAGTATTAAGCCAAGCAGTACCAAAAGTTTTGTCAGTAGGCTATAAAATCCAAAAGAAAGGAATGACCTGCCAGGCTAAATTGCTTGAGTAGGATTGACAAGATTTGAACAGGCAAGACGCTGGTTATATAATAGAATTTTGAAACACCATATATCAATGGTATTAAGTTAGATCTCCGTCTAATGAGGCGTTTGAGATGGGATGACCTTCAGACTGGTGCAACTCTCTCTGCTGACATTTGACAAGTAATCGATGGGTCTTTGGGCAGACAAGGCTCTCCCGGTGGACCACTTTAATGTATACAAACAGTGGCTTTAGTTCTAATGGCAGTGCCCGCTCTAGAATGCCTGCCAAAAAAGGTGAAGCCATCTGTTTTAAATTAACACTGGCTCCAAAAGAGGCGCTTGACGGTGTTGTTTAAAATCAATCAAACGGGAGATGCGGGGGATCTCATTATGGTTATGCTGATCCAAGGAATCAATCACGATCCAGCAGATGTTTCCAGAAATGTTTATCTTCATTCTGTCATTCAAGTCCTTACGACCATCAGCTCTCCAAAGTCAAATAAAAGCACATAAATATGAAGAAATTCTGCTTTATCATGACAAGGCCAAGATAGTTGCAAGGAAGTCTATTTTGCTAAAGAACTTGACTGAGGGGCCTTGACTTAATAAGATAAAGTTTAAGGTAGTGTTCTCAAGAGGAGCTTTATCCAGTGCCCCAAAAATAATTTCTTAATTTTGCTGAAATGTTTAAACCATCTGATCTTAACCTGTTAAGTACTGTGTATATATTATAACTTTCTGGAGGTGGCATGTTTCATATAATTCCATAGAAATAGAGTTATATTTATAGTATATTTTTTTGGCTAAAAGTTACATAATGTTGCTTTAAACCTGTTGCATTATTTCTCTTCTTTAGTATAGATTTTTTACAAACTTTCAATCAAAGACAATTCTCTGTAGGTCCCTGTAGTGGTCAAGGTTTGAACAAGCAGCCATTGTTGTATTGTCTTGCTTCAATATTTTGGTGAGTAAACAATTAGTAAATACATCTTAACATTTTCTAACTAAACCTTAAGTAAATCCCTTGCCATAGAGGTCATATGAGCAAAGTCAAAGCAGATCCAAACATCCACTATTTTTTAAAGCCCTGAGCAGCAGGGGGTAGAAGTTTGGTAACAACATTTGAGGATTCAAAGCATCAGCTGCCTCTGTGCATTTTTTTGCATTTCGCACAGCTTGTCTTTTAACTTTTATGCCAAGAGCCAAGCGCACCGCATGAGGCCGTCTGATCAGATACTGGTAAAAAGAACATAAATAGTGGTGGACTGGAACATAAAGCTCTTAATGATCTTCAGACACAGGATCAAGAGTTCAATCATCTGATTAAACTGCATAATTGTATTTATGTTCTAAAATCTGGAGGGCGATTATGCACATGTATTAACAAGCTCAACAGCTTGAGTCATTTACAAATTTGATTATGAATAATTCAAAGGAACAAGATGGTTGTTTAAAATTTGAAGCAAATAAAAAAAAATGATTGCGTTTCCCTCCATGGGCGATCCTTTTTGTAGTATTATTGTTGCACAAATATTCCAAGAAAAATGTTCAACTTTGAAGCACACAAGGCTACAAACACCTGAGCGCACCCAGGCCACACACTACAGCAGGTGGCCATGTCTGACCTACTTTTCAAGTCTCACGTCTTGGCACAGCCCATTTCCTGGACACTCACCTTGAATTCACCTGCACTAAGTCATAGTGAAATATTTACATTTTATAATAATTGAACAGTGTGCCATATAAGTTAACATTATATCGTTATATCACAAATACATTAAATGGGCCACAATATGTAGCATAGTATGAGTGTTTTATTAGTTCTCAGGTTTTTATTTACATATTTCTGCTTAATTGCCATGCCCTTGATTGATCTTCAGTAGCTGGAAACCGGAATAAGAAACCCAAAGAGACATGAGGAGAACATCCAAACTCCAGATATAATGGCCCAACCTAACCCAGGAGTCAAACTGAGGACATTTTCAGAGTGAGGCTGAGAGTCCCAGCCTCTGCACCTGGTTAGAATTTCCTCAGGATTGTTGCATCACAGGTAAAAACCCTGCACAGATTTTAAGTCCATAAATCATTGCCTCATCTTCACAATATTTTTTTGTGTTTTCCACATGGGAATTCCTTTTAATGACAGTAGATGGAGTCATATAATATATACATTATATTTTAGTGTTAAACATGCACCAATCCAGCTTTTTCAGTACCAATTCTGATACTTTAACAATCTGCTGATACCCGATATCAACCGATACCAGTACAGAGCCTGCACAGCATTTATTTCCTCAAAACAAAAATAATATAAGACAAAACTGATCTAATGTGTTATGTAGCTGTTATTTATCCCTCAATAACCACAGAACAACTTTGAATCAATAAAATTTCAAACATTATGAGACTTTCTGGGCCAAGTAATAATAGTAAATAGCCTCATTATATCATTGTATATGTCCAACCAGGATATCGACTGAACTGATATTTGAAAGCTGATATCTGATCCAGCAAATTTTTCAGTATCTGAGCTGATATCTGATACCAGTATTGTATCGGTGTATCTTTATTTAGTACGATGAGCACAGGTTCTTAAAACATGAGATCCCAAAGCAAAAGTACTAAACAGTGAATAAACATACAGCTAATCCATTATATGTGTCCTTTAACAGTCGATATCGAAATAGTTGATTGTTACTAAGTTACTACCGTAAATTTCGGATTATAAGCCGCTACTTTTTTTCCACGCTTTGAGCCCTGCGGCTTTTACAGCAGTGCGGCTTATATATGGAATTTTACTGGATAACGGCCCCTGGGGGGCACTCTCTAGCTGTAAACATAAAAGTGAGACAGACGTGGGGAAAGATTCTGCTCTGAAGAATTCACTAGTTTTGATTTTGAACGATCATTTTGCGCATCATGAAATGGATATGATGCAGTTTTTAAGATAAAGAAACAGAAAGGAAACAGAGCAGGGGTCGGCCTTTAACACGCAAAGAGCCATTTGGACCCACTTTCCACATAAAATAAAACACTGGGAGCCGCAAATACTTTTTGACATCTAAAATGAAGATAACACTGTATAATAACAATAATGTAACGGAATAATGTAGGTTTTACTTTCACGGACAAGCCTTCTACACGTGGCAGATAAATATGGCAAAAACAACTTAAGTGCATAAAAAAATACAACTCACCAAACCGCTGCATCATGCATCGCGCTGATTATGTGATTATGTCTACTCTACTCCGCAGTTTCTTTAAAAAAACAACAACAAAAAAACTCGTAGCGTATCGTTTAATCCCAGGTGCTTATTCTCCATGTGCCAAAGCAGTTTTGAAGGTTTCATTGCCTTATTTGCTTTTCCCGTATGTTACGTAGAGCGGACTCTGTGCGTATGTCACCTGTAGCGACAAACCCAGATTTTAAGTAGGCATTGTCTGTTAAATTTATCTTTCTTTTTCTTGGAGATCGTAGTCTCCTCTTCTGGCTCCTCAGTTGTCCTTTTCCCCTTTGTTAAAAGCTCTCCAAAGACTTTTGTTTTGGCTCATTTTCACTCGCTTGTGGCTCTACTTTTGGGCGACGTGTCTGATGTGTTATACGTGATACGTCACCGCGGAGACAAGAGCAGATAATAAACTTGCTACTACATCAAATAGATTTTTCTGTGGCGATTTCCAGCAGGATTTTCATGATACATCTACGGACGAGCTTATTAGTGTGTCATTAGGGACGGGCCAAAGTTGCTCCTGACCCCAGTGCGCACAACGTCTGAAAATCAGGGCTCTTTACGCAGGACTGTGAGCTGTGTCTGTGTCAGTTCCCAAGCCACGCAGAGCCGCAGTATAAGGCTGAAAGAGGCGCATACGGCTCCGGAGCCGCGAGTTGCCGACCCCTGAAATAGAGCCACTGCACGTAAGCTCGACATCAATGAATCCAACTTGGTCAATGTAAAAAGACGACAAAAGTTTTCAGAGGAAATAAAAGCAGATTTTCCGTGTTGGTGCAGCTTTATTTTCTAAACCTGCAGATGTGTTCATCCCGTGTTGATGTCGTGTTGGTGCCAATTTTCAGGCACAGTTTAAAAAAAAGCGTGTCGGTGCAGCGTCTTTCTGTGTAAATATCTCATGTTACAATATGAAAACCTGCGGCTTTTATTCAGGTGCGGCTTATATATGTACAAAATTGATTTTCTCTTCAAATTTAGCTGGTGCGGCTTATATCAAGGTGCGCTCTGTAGTCCGAAATTTACGGTAAGTGATGTTCTGGCAAGTGTTCATGCATCTCAGCGTCTTTCTCATGGACACAACAGTGAACATAATTAACACTTTTTGGTACTTTTATTGTCCGCTACTAACACTTTCAACACTGGTATATTTACTGCATGAAAAACAACAGCGTCAAGGCAACACGGCGAGCCAAAAAGCATGACACAAGATTAAGCCGGTCTCTTCTTCTTCACCGGAAGACACAAACAAACTCCAACAACAGACACACATACACACTTGCACACAGGGGCTTTGGATAAAACTAATAAAATGGGTAGCTGTGGAGGAATGTTTTGAGCCTATTCTTTTAAGTGATAAGATTAGGGGCGCATCTGGGGTCATCTGGCAGCCTGTCCTATAGCGTTTCAGGGCACGCTGACTAAACGCAGCTTCACACAGATTTGGATTCCATTCTGGGAGCAAGCGGAATTACGTTACGGGCTGATAAAGGGTGAACAAGGGAGAGAAGGATGGTGTAGCCGAGGCATTGAGTGGTTTATGAAGCTCTGCGGAAATCTCAGAGTAAAGTTGGTGAGCTTAAAGGGCCGATGTAAAGGTCTGAGGACAAGAATGAGGGTACGGGCACTTGGGATTATTTATTCTAAGTATAGCCTGTACGCAAATAGGAAATGTTTTATGCATGCAAAAGAAAACCCAAATGTCACTAATCATATCTCCATGTTGTTGAATTAAGGGCACTTCAGTGAAAACACTTTTTTCCTAATGGTGTGTTAGATATTCAGAAACAGTCTTAAAGCCGAGAACAGACTATCTACCAATGGTTCATCAGGGCAATCACTGTAAGTAGTGCTTGTCCAAAAAAATCTAAAATCATCTTGTGTTAAAAGTGCAATTAAATAGTTATGAATTATATCCAAATAGTTTCGTTTTCCCCTTTCTGCCTGTTTGAAGCATGGTTAAAGTCACGGTGTCTTATAGTACACCCTACTGGTCACTGAGCAGACTGCATCCATCGCGGTTCCGAACGTCTCATTAATTTATGTAGCTGTTCTGTGCCGTGCCGCACTCACTACACGTGCTTTTACAATCGGAGAGGCCAGCTGGCTGTTTTAGAGGCCACAGTGGACTCATACAGCGCTGAATAAACCCCATGATAAACCTGTGGAAGAATCTGGAGGAATCAGACATGTGAGGAGATTTATATGTGCAGCAGGACGACAACAGCAGCACCAAATTTCAACGCAATAACTCAAAGCGATAAGTCATTGTTTGTAGTGTCACGTTTGTAATGATTGGATTTTAGTTAGAAATACAGACAGTAATTTAATCAAACAGTGAGCTAGTTTCAGGGCTAATCTGTGTGAAATGAAGGATCTGGGTGGAGTAGTGGAGTGACAGCGCCCGTCTCGTCTGTTACCTGTGACCCTTTTTAAGAAGGAGCGACAGCGTCAGTTGAATAATGGGGCTATTACACATGTGGAGGAAAATGTCGCTGTTCTGGACCATCTTCGCTTCAGGAAAATGTGTGTTTAAGTCATGAGGCTTAAACACATGAGGCTGTATTATAAGAGCACCTATTATCTACCTGACCAATGCACCTGACTGACCAATGCACAAGTCCCATAAAAGTCACCACACACTGCTGCTTTCTACAATCTTCCCTGGAACAATTCTTTAGAAACTGGCACACTCAACTACAAGGTGAGAAAAAGCTAAGTTAAAGTTATTTGTTTACCTGGTATATAAGAAAAATGAAGAAGAAAAAGAGGAAGTCAAGTCAAACATGGATGAATGTAAGAAAAATAAAAATCTCAAACCCGATGTTACAGTTTTAGGTAATGGTGGCCCTTTTTCTTTAACAAATGGATTCTGTATTGTTGTGTGGTTCAAAATAGTGAATAGTGATTGTGCAAATCTGTTAAAACATATATATATATATATTTTGAGGCAGATCATTTAACTTTACCTGCAACAGACATTTTCAGTCATTAGCTATTGGGAACCTATTGTATTGGTTGCCTTCAGGGCTATCTAGACAATGATGCCACTGATACTTTACTATTATTTGTTGAGGATTCGGTCCACAAACTTCCTACATTGGGATAAACGCTGGGCTTCGTGTCTTTTCAGCGGACAACACTCATGTCTTTGTGATTGAATAATGCCAGTGCAACTTGATTTTATAAAAAGATAATTCCACTTAAGTTTATGTTCAGTGTTTGCCTGGGATCCAGATTACACACTGGTTCAATACTTGATGAATCTCCCTGTTTTCAAATGGCCGTGATTGACAGGTGGATTAGCCAAACAGGGTATTGTAAAGACTGACAAAGGGACCAAAGATACAGACAGATATGGGAAACAGTTCAACAGAGTTTTATTGCAGATACAGGAATGTGAATGAAGGTAGACAGAGCAGACAGTTGGGAGTAATGTCGTAGGCAGTAGTCTTGGAGCAGGTCGTGGGTTGCAGGGTCAGAGGCTGGGGTGCTTGTACCGGACATGGAGAGCTGGGTTGGAGACGGAGGTCCAGAATGGCTCCAAGAAGTGGAATCATATTGGATACACGGACGAATAAACTGGAACGTGACATGAAGGACAACCCATGGAAATACCGGGAGATAATTGGAAGGTGACAAGACGATCTGGCCCTGAGTGTCAGATCCTCAGTCCTCTAGTACTCTCAGGTGAAGGGTTGATTGCTTAATCAGAAGCAGGTGTGTGGAGGTGGTGCCAGAGTCTCCGCCCATCTAAATCTGTAAGGTATTTTCTAGCAGTGCAGCACTACATCAAACTGGTATCTGGATTTACTAATATTAAGGTAAATAACACGTGCTCACCAGTGGATATGGAATTCGTGGGGGATCACCAAGACGCTATGGAGACCAGCGTGGGGGCTTACGAGGACATGTGGACAATAAGATCAGCCATGTTCTGGTCATTTTGGTTAAAGCCACATCTCAGGAATGTGACTTTAACCAAACCCACTCTAAGAGGGTTGTGAAACAGTCACTTTGTTCAACTTTGGCTAAAATTTCTTAATGTGTAACCATGCAGACCAGAAGAGGACCCACCACACACATACATTGAGAGACACTATAAAAGCTGTCAACATGCACATCTCAAGGCTCTCTTCTATCCTTTCCCGAGAGTTTGCTGCTTCATTGTTCACTTTACCCGTGTGGAACTCAATAAACTCTTCTGACTTTATGTTTCAGTCTCTTGGTCCTCTTTGACGCTTACACCAGCAACGAACATTCTTACAAAACATTAAACACATCACCGACTTCTGCAGAATCAATCAGCGAAGCACTAAACTCTGTTAATCTGAGATACATTTGATCTGAGACACGCTTGAATGTATTTGTAAATCACAGGTGACCAATGAGCTCCTTTGTTTCACATGTATCACTGACAAAAACTAATCTGATGCACGACCATGTTTGACTGGGTTTGAGAGGCAACAAAGTGTATGGGGACAAGCAGATCAGTCTGTACAAAAACGTGCAATCATACAAATATTTAAAAATAAATAATAAGTTCTTGTCTGCTATATCGTTTTGATCTATGATACCCAAGGATCATTATCTTACATGTTATATAACAATAATGATTTTGGTTAAAAACTGTGGCCTGCCCCTTTATGGGACATCAACTATTTTTTTATTGCTTTTTTTCATTTGTGCCTAAATAACCACACAACCTCACTATTTAAAAGTAATGGCTTCTTGAATGCAGGAGAATCAAGGTTACACCACCATGTATGAGTCACTCTAAGTACAACCTTGAGTGGGTAAACGAGAAAGGAAAACAAAGCTCTTAAAGTTGAGAAAACAGCTCGATAATCTAACCACTTCACCAGTCTGTCGCTGTGTGTACTAAAAACAAGACACGTCAATATGTGATTTCAACAGCCTCGCTCCTGATTGGCTCTCTGGTTGCTAAGATACTCGCGGTCAGACTTCCAAATATGCAGTTTGGCCCCAAATTGGCCCTTTTAACTGCTCTAGCCTCGATGAGCTTCATTTGACTGAAGCCGAACGTAATGGATAACATCACGCTCACTTAGTCCACTTCTTTATACAGTCTATAGTTCTGATATTGTCCACCGGGGGCGCTGCGTGATGCTGTCTATTGAACAAGCCCCATGGGACTGGACCGGCACATGTCATCCTGCGCATCCTTAATGTGATCAGAGTGCAGCGTCCATGGGGGAGTCACACAGTTAAACCGCCTCAGTATATAATGTGGTAACGACAAGTTCTATGTGGCCGATCCAGCTCTGTGTAGTCTCCAAACGAGACTTCAAAAACTTTTCCTTTCGCTCTGTCGACTTGAAGGAGCTGTGATTGAAGTGGAAGGGTGAAGGGCCGCTCCTGCTTTAGAGCCTTGGGGTTTTATTTTATTTTGGTAAAAGACAGGAGCCAGTGAACAGTGATGTATAAGGGACTGCAGCTATAATTAAGTTATAGCCAAAGGAAGCATTGCGTTTGAAGGATGCATCTGTTGTCTAGTCAGCGACAGAATGTTTGTGCTTTACTTCTGCCGCCTCGGAAAGTCTTCTTCAAAGTCAAATGACATGCAAGAGCCATTTTCTTGTGCTTTTTTTGTCTTTTCTGCAGCCTTTACATTTTTGAACTACGTTTTAGGTATTGCCTTATTTTGTTGTCCTTGATCCGAGTTTTTTTTTTTTTGTAAAGGCATAGGTTCATAAAAAATATTTTCCCCAAAGGATACTTTCTGAAATATCTCTGTGAGGACAACAAACCTGCAAACGCTGTAAGAAGTGGGCAGACGATAGATGACAATAGACTACAAGGTGGTATTGGAGACGTATTGTGTGTTTAAAGGAACAGTGAAGATGCAAATGTCAAAAAAAGAGGTTACATTTAAGAATAACAAATGCATTACAGTGGTCTCTCGTTTATCACGGGGGTTTCGTTCTAAAAATAACCCCCAATACGTGAAATCCATGAAGTAGTCAGCTTATTTTTCCAATTATTCTATATGTTTTGCAGCTGTTAAACCCCTCACCACACACTTTATACACTTTTCTCAAACAGGCATTAACATTTTCTCACATTTCTCTCTTTTTTGTGTGTAGGCAGCACGAGTGGCAACACTCATGCCTCACAGCAAGAAGGTTTGATTCAATCCCTGGGTCACCCAGGCCTTTCTGTGTGGAGTTTTGCATGTTTCTCCCCGTGTCTGGATGGGTTTCCTCCGGGTACTCCGGTTTCCCCCATCAACCAAAACATGAACGCCCTTCAAGACAACTGTTGTTGTGATTTTGGGCGTTACAAAAATAAAATGAATTGAATTGTTGAATTCATTAATAGTGATTCACGTATATTTCACAGTTCCTCTGACTGTACCTCTTCATCCTGGCAGCGAGCCGCGAAAGGTGAACCGCGATATAACAAGGGACAACTTTATATTGTTTTTTTTTTTTCGCTAATAGACCTGCATTTGAACAAGGACATAGTTTTTGCGTTGTTTTTGGAGCTAATTGTTAATGTGAATGCATGTGAGAGCTGCCTGACTGCTGTGTGCTATTTGTGCACTAAAAAAAGTAAGGAATAGATAAATTTTTAAGTAAACATATGAATAATAATACATCAACGTTTATATTTTAATTACATTTTGTTGATTTGGTTTTTAGAGACTGAGCTATATTTTTGCACTTTATTTCCAGCATCGGAAACTGAACAAGTTGTCATTAGGTCTCTCATCCATCCAAGTGTACACTGACTTCTGCTTCTGTATGTTCCCTGTGGACTTCTTCTATAGGGTTGGTCTGACGCAGAATGATGTTTGCCTTATACCTTCAAAGCCAATATAATCCAGATTTCCGTTTCCTATATGAAAGCACACACAGTTGTTGTAAAGGCTACTGTACTATCCCGTATCAAATCATTTATTTCTATTGATTCGATACTTTTCAATACATTCCTGAGGGAAAGTATATCTATATTCACAGTGTAATAAAGTACTCTGAAAGACATTGCTTTTAAGCACGAACTGTAGTGAGGTTTTAATACGGGAATAATGTACTGTAGTGGTCACAGTAGAACAATTGTAGTTGTTTGACAAGTTAATAATACTGTCACTGAGCCCATGTGCATTTCACCCACCTCTGCCTCGGTATGAAATTAGCCCTGATGATCTGGTAACATTAGTTGGACTGCAGGCAAAGTGCGACGGAGTGGGTGGATCCAGTCATTGTGAATATGACAGGCACAGAAAGGAAGGCATCTGGAGTGGTGGAAACAAGCTAACCGTTTTTGAAAAGGTTAAAGTATTATTTATGAATTGTACACAATCGCACGCAGAATTAAGCAAACCTACAAAAACTAAAATGACAACGGGGTCTGTGGTGAGAAGAGGTGGTGATGGCGCCGCAATCTGGCACAACCCCAATGAGAGAGGTTGGGTCTCTTTTTCATGGGTGCCCTGTTTAAAATATAATACAAACAGAAAAACGAACAAAACAAACACATATACAGTACAAGTCCATATAAAACGTTAAAACCAGTGCAGGTGTGTGTATAAATGTCGCGATTGTGTCACCAACGTATCCACTTCTGTTTTTCCTTGGTGTGTATTCCATTTTTATGAAGCAAAATAGCTAAAAGCCCTTTTCCCGTCTCAGTTTTAGCCTTATACAGTCATGTGATCTGGTATTAAATGTTCCAGCATCAAGATTAAACAAGCAGGTGAAGTATTCTGGCAGTTTTTGAAGTTATCCCTTATAGATACGTTTCATACAGCGCTGTTCTCTTCTAAAAGGCAGCAATGGCCAACACATTTTTTCATAGCTTATACAGTGATGAGTTTAAATTTCTCACTTGTTATGAAACGAAGGGCAGAGTGAAAGAGTGTCTGAAGGTTTCAAAGTAGAGGCTGAAGTCTGCATGTACAACACAGACTCATAATCCAGTACGAAGAGGAAGGTTACGTACACTTTTTTTTTTCTATAACTTAATGGGACACAATAGTTGTTTTTGTAATAAAGTGATCATTTAGATTTTACACTGTTATATAATTCTGTGATAAGTTTTCATCAAGCCAAAACCCAAGATATTTAAGTGTCGACTCCTTCAATCGACGTATCATTTAGTGTATAAAGATGTGTTACTTGCATCTTACTTAAATGTTTTATTTGCATTCGATGACAATGTAGGATTTATAAGGACATTTTGGATTCATGAGGGAATATCATTTCCAGTAAAGGTACTTGTTTATTTTTCCCCCTTCACATACCTGGCCATGGCTTTGTGCTGTGGGAGGCAAACAGAGCGCGTTATAACATATCCTCATGATATTCCAGTCAGGTTCTACTGAGAATGGAGTTCTTCACTGTGTTGGTGCATCTCTGTGTGCTCCAATGCTTTTCACGTTGTGCTGAATCATATGGTATACTGGAAATACATACAGCAACGTACAATAACTCATCTGATTCACAACTTTAAAGTCTGATATTATGTAAATAACTATAAAAAGCATGAAGAATTTATTTACAGTTTATGATTCAGGCTTAATAACTACAGTATTTTCCGGACCAAGTAAGTCACACTTTTTTCATAGTTTGTCCAGGAGTGCGACTTATACTCAGGTGTGACTTATATGTGAAATTATTAAAATATATAATTTCACATTGCAGCACTCTAGACTTGTACCTGTATGACAGCCATCTATGTACAGAGCGGCGCTTCATCTTTTTCCGGTGCAGGTGGAGTTGTTCAGAAGCGAATGGTTGATTATACATGTTACAGTTAATTTGTTTAACCAAAAGATGGCGCTGGTCTGTTTGTAATACATGTGAGAAAATTTACTTGACTCATTTTCTTTTATACGTTTCATATTTATTTTCCCCTTATTTTTTCCCCTTCATTTATAAGACCATAAAGGAGATCATTTTTCATTTGGAACAATATTGTAAATGTTTAGTTTATCATATCAAGTCTAGTTTAACATCATGAAAACTACTTCCTGTTTTCCGGTTCAGCCTTTTACACTAATGTGAAGTCTTACCTGACAGAGCACTATTTAAGAAACAGTAGAAAAGTAAAATATAAAGTTTAGAGTTCACTGGTTTGTTTACATCAGGCCAAAGTGGTGTGTATATTTTCCATGCATTCATGTGCAGTTTTGCCTGTATGAGCCAGAGCTTATGTTATATTTATATATTTGCTAGTTCTACGGTGTCAGCTGTGATGAAGAAGTAAAACCACAGTAAACATCAGTGAAATGACGCTCGTGTTTGTGGATAAGCCGGAATATCTTACATAAACATACCAGACACATATTCAGTTCATTGTCTGTGTTACGTTAGCGTGCTGTACTGTTATTCAGCCTGTTGTTCTCTATTTTAATGTTATTATTGTAAGTTGCATTTAAAGATAAAATGTCTGTTCTTGGTCTCGGATTTTGTAAAATAAATTTCCACAAAAAATGCGACTTATATATGTTTTTTCTTCATTATTACGCATTTTTTTGCTGGCGCAACTTATACTCCAGAGCGACGTATAGTCCAGAAAATACAGTAGTTAATTAATACCCCAACCCTTAACTCCAAAACCTAACCCCTCAATGACTGTAATAACTGTATATTTTGTATGTAACATCAAATTTCTACGCTAACCTACAGGGTTTTTGGAGTTCAGAAAGTGATAATGTCATAAGGGACAAGAGCCAGTATTCTCTGTTGATGATGATGATGATGATGATGTTTATTTCAAGCATTGATCCAGGATAATTTTTCATACTTGTCAAAGAAAAAAAAAATAAAAAATGCATGAATACACTTTGAATGTAACACATATACACAATGTCTGTGAGTGGGATGAAGTAATACTCGTTTATTCCCACCCCCGTGTTCTGCATGTAATATATTTCTTGTATGTTTCCTGTACATTTATTATAAAGTCACACACATCTCATAATATTAATATTCATAAAGATTCAAATTTACATATCCAAAACAAAGCGTTTGACAGCGTTAATGAAATACAAAAGTGTAAATCCCCTTATAGCTCGCTTCTATACTGGGAAAATGTGATGTTTTTATGCATTTTCTTACATTTGTGAATACTTGTGCATTGCTTGTGCTGCTCCAGAGTGTTCCACAGTTTGACCTCGCACACAGAGACACTGAAACTTTCCTTTGCAGTTCAGATGGTGTTTATTTTAAAATTGTCCAGTCCTCTCAGTTCATACCGTCCCTCTCTATGTCTGAATACTTTCTGTATATTGCCAGGCAGTGCATTATTGTTTGCCCTGTGCATGAGCTGGGCTGTGGAATATTGGAGATCATTAAGTTGAAGTCATTTAGAGTGCATGAATAGAGAATTGGTGTGCTCCAAATATCCAACTTTATGAATTACTCTTATTGCTCGTTTTTGAAGATAGGGATTTTAATGCAGTTCTGAAGTTATTGCCGCGTACTTCAATACAGTATGTAAGGTATGGTTGTATTAGAGAACAGTAAAGTGTTTGGAGTGAATTGGTATCTAAACATTGCTTGGCTTTGTTTATCAATGAAATGCTTTTAGCTGTTTTGTTTTGTATGTATTGAATGTGTTTGTTATCTGTAATTACTCCAAGAAATGTAATATCTGTTACCTTTTCAATTTGTGTGGTGCTGATTGATTATGGTATTCACAAGATAAAAGGTAGACTAGACTTGCTATATTACAACAAAAATCTGAACTTTTGTATTAAAGGACACATATTTGGCAAAGTTTATTTTTTGGTCTTTAAACCATGTTATAACATTGTTCCCTCATCAAAATCAATGATATTTTCTTTATTTACACTTATTTGATGAAACCTATTTAATAACTCCACTCCACAGACTGTATAAAGAAGTGAAATAAGTGAGTGTGACGTCACCCACGGCGCTCAGCTTCAGTCAAATGAAGCTCATCGAGGCTAGAGCTGTTATAGGGATGAATTTGGAGCTGACTTCCATATTTGGAATTCCCACCGCAAGTATCATAGCAACCAAAGAGCCAATCCAGAGCGAGGCTGTTGAAGGTAACACCTTTTCTCGGCCACACCGCTGGTTTAGCAGGGAGCGGGCGCTTAGCTACGCTGTCAATCAAACCTGTTGCTATTGTTAGTGGGAGAGACTTCAGGGAAAGAAGGCGTCTGTTATAAATGTTCATATTTTGATTTACAGGCATAACAGAAACATTAAAATATTAGGATCATGTAGAGCGGGTCAGTATGAACATTTTAAGACCAAAATGACGAGAGAGGGGACACAGTTTTTCAATAGAAAGTGAACTGAAGCCAGAGTCGATCACTTCATATTTGAAACTCGGTTAAAATGTGGCTAACCCTAGATGTTATGTGATTTTTTTCAATAATAATTCCCTCTGCTGCCTGTAGATGATGAATTAACCCTAGTTTTCAGTGCTTAGACACCTATTTCTATATCTGTAGAAATAGGTGTCTATTGTCACAAGATTGCCATTATTTTAAGTTTTAAAGCATTAGATACCAAAGCAAAGATACTCAAGAGCATAAAAACAATACACTTTTGAGTCCGGAAATTTGAAATGGTTAAAAATCAGATGCTGTTCAAAGATTTAAATTGGTTAAAAGCATTTAAAAAGACTCAAGAGCATGTTAAAGGCCAATAGCAATACAAATAATGCACATGTGTTCTTTAAATGTTACTGGCCTATAGAATGTCCTAATGTCCTCTGAAACCCGAATAAAATGCATTTCTATATCAAATTGTTGTTGTGAGCACTTAAAGATCCCAGTACATTAACGGCAACACTGTGGAGTCAATGAGCTGTTACATATTAATGGGCGTGGGTTGTCGCCGCAGCTCCTTCCTGCCAGCTGCCACTCTCCTCGCACATGACTCCGATAGCGTTTGTGTTGGAGACGGGCTCGGGCAGGAGACTGGAGGCACATCTGCTCGCTGAACAGGCTTTGAAGTTGCTGGATCCCTGTAAAATAATCATGAACCCAAGCAAAGGAAACAATAAGATCCATGCTGCGACATCCCAAGCACAATGGCGGCGCGCACTCGATACAGCCACTTACCGGAGAGTCTGGTCTGCCGGGCTTTTATGATTCTGTCCTAAAAATAAAGCGCCAGTCAAAATAGATGATGGAATAGAACCTGAATTATGAAAATGTCAAACCAGCTCCATATGGACAAAGTAGGAGTAGACCATTTTTAACATGTAGTTGCCACTTTTCACAAAAAACAATCACCTTCTTTGACAATGTACGACTTTGAATGTGTCAAATTAGTCTCATCATTACGTTATTCAGCAATCGGCATTGTTTCTATTGTGTCTTCTGAATGCTTTTTGTGCAAGCGCTGTTCTCATAACAACCAAACATCTGATCATTTTATGTTTCATTTGAAAGATCTGTTAGGAATTGTCGAAGTTGTCAATGCATCCTGCTGCTGCTCAACTATTAAGAAAATCTAATCACGTCATCATCCGTGGGTTTCAGAGTGATGAAGATATAGCAACGTTGCCACAAAAACAAAATAATATATCTTTTCAATAGTCAAAGTGGTCTGAACACAAACAACTTCAGGTTAGAGATGGAGCGATATGTTTTTGCCGATTTTTTAGAACCCAGAGCATCTGATGGCCGATACGTAGGACCGATTTTAATTTATTTATTTTATTTATTTAACCGAAGGTCCCATTGAGTTTAAAAAACCTCTTTTTCAAGGGAGTCCTGGCCAAGCGGCAGCAGCAAATAAAAAATACAGTTACATTAATTAAAAAGACAAGATAAGAGAAAAAGACAAACAGATGATGAAAAACAAGTGCATGTTGTGGAGTCAGCCTTGAGACCTCTCAGTTTAGATTTAAAAGCATTCAAGGAAATCAACTCTGTCAAATTCCAATCTTTCTGCAACTTGTTCCATACATAAGGTGCAGAGTGGACAAAAGCCTTTTTGCCCAGTTAAGTGCGAGCAAATGGAACAGAGAGCAACACATGATCTTGTGAACGAAGAGAATAAGAATCAGCCCTTCTCTGTG
Organism: Periophthalmus magnuspinnatus; assembly: GCF_009829125.3. Lineage (NCBI taxonomy): Eukaryota > Metazoa > Chordata > Actinopteri > Gobiiformes > Gobiidae > Periophthalmus > Periophthalmus magnuspinnatus. The sequence continues at coordinate 31,009,527 of NC_047126.1, forward strand.
ACAGTAAAGAACAGATGTAGGTCGGCAGTAGTCCAAGCATTGCCTTATAAATAAAAATGTACCAATGAGTCCTTCTTACTAATACTAATCAGGAAGAGGAGGGCCTACAGAGCTGGCAACAAGGAGGAGGCCCGGTCTGCTCAGAAGGAACTGAAGGTGAAGCTGAGGAAGGCCAAACAGAGACATGGGAGGAAGCTGGAGGGGAGACTCCGACAGAATAACATCAGGGAAGTCTGGAGCGGCATGAGAGCCATCACAGGACACAAGCCGACCAGAGGGAGAGGCGTTGAGGGGGATGTGAACTTAGCCAATGAGTTCAACATCTTCTTTAATCGCTTTGAACTGGCAGGCAACTACCATCTCCAGCCAGTAGCCTCCCCCACCCCCCTCCCCCGTCCATCTCCAGGGGAAGACTCTGCTCACACCTCCGACAGCTCCACCCCTCCCCCTCCTGACACCTCCACACTGACTGTCACTGAAGAGCAGGTGAAGAGACAGCTGCTGAGACTCAGGGCTGGCAAAGCTCCAGGGCCTGATGGAGTGAGTCCCAGGGTCTTAAAGAACTGTGCCCCTCAGCTAAGTGGTGTCCTGCACCTGATCTTCAACCTGAGCCTGAGTCTTCAGAGAGTCCCCCTGCTGTGGAAGACATCGTGCCTCGTCCCTGTCCCGAAGACGCCGCACCCCAGCGACCCCAAGGACTATAGGCCTGTGGCACTGACCTCCCACATCATGAAGACTCTGGAACGACTCGTCTTGGAGCAGCTGAGGCCCAGGGTCCAACATCTGCAGGACCCCCTCCAGTTCGCCTACCAGCCCCATCTCGGAGTAGATGACACCATCTTGACCCTACTCCACAGAGTCTACCCCCACCTGGACACACCGGCTGCCACTGTGAGGGTCATGTTTTTTGACTTCTCCAGTGCCTTTGACACCATCAGGCCGGCTCTGCTGGCTGAGAAGCTGGCGGTGATGCAGGTGGAGAACTCCCTGGTGTCCTGGATTGTGGACTATCTCACTGGAAGACCACAGTATGTACGTTTACAGGGCTGTGTGTCAGACAGAGTGGTCAGCAACACCGGGGCTCCACAAGGGACAGTCCTCTCTCCCTTCCTCTTCACTCTCTACACCACGGACTTCAGCTACTGCAGTGAGACTTGCCACCTTCAGAAGTTTTCTGATGACTCTGCAGTGGTGGGATGCATCAGCGGTGGTGACGAGAGGGAGTATAGGACTGTTGTGGACAACTTCGTCACGTGGAGTGAGAAGAACCACCTTCAACTCAACGTGACCAAGACAAAAGAACTGGTGGTGGACCTGAGGAGGACCAAAGCGGCTGTGACTCCCATCTCCATCCATGGGGTCAGTGTGGACGTGGTGGAGGAGTACAAGTACTTGGGAGTGTACTTGGACAATAAACTGGACTGGAGCAGAAACGTGGACGCAGTCTATAAGAAGGGCCAGAGCCGCCTCTATTTCCTGAGGAGGCTGAGGTCCTTTGACATCTGCAGGACGATGCTCAGGATGTTCTATGAGTCTATGGTGGCCAGTGCCATCATGTACGCTGTGGTCTGCTGGGGCAGCAGTCTGCGCGTGAGGGACACTAATAGACTCAATAAGATCATCAGGAAGGCTGGTCATGTTGTGGGGGAGGAGCTGGACTCTCTGACTGTTGTGTCAGACAGGAGGATGTTGACCAAAGTCAGGACTATTCTGGACTCTCCCCTCCACCCCCTCCACGAGGTGCTGGCCAATCTGAAGAGCTCGTTCAGCCACAGACTGTTACTGCCACGCTGCTCCACTGAGAGACACAGGAAATCTTTCCTGCCTGTCGCCATCAAACTGTTAAACTCCGTTCTGTAACCAAACACTTCAATACTCCAATATTCCACTTTGTACATAGATGTAAATAGTGTGTGATTTTGTGAGATGATCTATTTATTTATTTTGTTTAACACCGACACTTTATTCTTATTGCATGACACTTTATGCTTATTGCACAAATTTTATTCTTATTTAAATGACTTTTTATTCTTATTCTTAAATTCTATCCTGTGGTTGTGGCATCGGTTAACTAAGTGAATTTCCCTTCGGGGATCAATAAAAGTGATTCTGATTCTGATTCTGATTCTGATTCTTCGATGGCCAGGGCAGGCCATCCCACTCGAGAATACAACTCACGGTGATGTGTCATTGCTTTAGAGTTAGTAATGAACCTTAGAGACGCATGATAAACAGTGTAATAAAGTTATCTGAACACTTTTCTACGAAGATGACACTGCCCAGATTATTTATTTAATTATTATTATTTTTAATTATTTTCTCCAAATTATATCACTTCAGTTTACTACAAACTCATTCACACACCTGTTTTACTACAAAGTGGATAAGAGAGCTGTGTGGTCACATTCTGGGAAGTGTCATCTTCGTATAAAAGTGTTCAAATAACTTTATACTGTATACGTTATACTTTATATACTTTATGAGTGTTCTTTTGGCAGCTAGTTGGCCCAAAATAAATATCGACTTCTCCTGGAGATTGAAGGCCAATAGCTGATGCACTAAAAAAAGGCAAATATCGGCCTGATATATCGGCCAGCTTTTAGTCTATCAATCTATCTCTCCTCCAGGAATGTTTTTGACAAGGCGACAACATTGTAACATTGTTAAAGGTCAAGAGAATTGTGTATAATATGTGTTCTTTTAACAGAAAAAAATTGTTTAATGGTTACAGTTTCAAAGTACTGGTAGTAGACCTGCATGGGAAGTAACAGACCTTGAATTTACCCCTGAATTTTGTACCTAAATGCTGGTGCTAAAATTTATAACATTATTAAATTGGTCCATTGTCTTGACACCATCTGCACTCTCTGCAAATGCACCTACACCTATTTTAAATGTAACTTTCAACTTTTTGTGTGTGATTATTGCTTCATTCTTTGCAGAGTTTGTTGCGTATACTTGAGGACATAACCCTGGACTACCCAGTGATAAAACTTTTATTCAACTTAAACTTACAGTGTTTTAGCTGCACTATTAAACTAAATAACAAAACATGTCTCCTTTGATTGTAAAGTTGCATTCTAATTGTAGTAATTATGACTTGATAAGGATTATGTAAGTGTGACTGATTAAGCATATAAAGGAAATCTAATTCATTAGAATGGACTAATTATTATAAGTGTACACAGTTATTAAAGGCAGATTATGTGTTTTCTGCTCCAAAGGTTTTCCGGCTTGAGGAAACTGCTCTTAACTACCCTATTTAACCCAAGCAAAAAACACATTATTTGATCTCCAAATCTACCCCAAGGAAGGAATCATGGGGCGCTAATTGAGAAAAGCAATTTATTTTTCACGATTTAAAGTTTCATAGCAAATTTAATTACAGCTCTGTGAACATTTTCCAAAGAGTTTCTGCCCATTTCACACAAGTCTATAATTCTCCTAGTTAAAGGCGGCGTCAGAGTTTCTTTCTGTCAAACAAAGCTCATTATCCACTGCTCTCTCCTCCCTCAGCGTCCCTCCATCTTTCGGCTGATACTTCTGTCTCATCTGCACATCTCACTTTTCTGCAGACAATTTAACAAAGCCTAATCCTGGCGGGACAAACCTCACCGCTGCCCTGTGATTGATGTGTGGCGTGATATTATCTTGCTGCACTATATTTATGTGATTGACATCCTGCAGGTGCATGGACACATACTGGGCTGAATGCAAATTGTACCATAAAGTGCTTGTAAGTGCTTGGAGATTAGTGCCACATGTTGAGACGGCAAAACTAGCAGGTGCCCTAGCTGCTAGCTTGCGGGGGAGAAAAGTATTGTGTTTTTGCGCTGTTCTATTTGTGTTGTGTGAGTTTCTATAGTTTTAATTGGACGTTCACTTCCCATTCACTTAAAGTTCACTTGCAGATGACTAGCTCCCAATCAGTGGTAATAAACTAAGGCTGTGTTTGAATGTCCATATTATTCCCACAATGCACCTTGAAAAGTAGTCACTAAACTGCTCAGTATGGACCACAATGCATTGCGAGAGTCAGAAAAACAGCAGCGCGGAGACAGGTTTTTAGCAGGACAAGATACGACTGAATGAAAGCAGAGAAAAGTGCTGGTTTGTGACACTGCTGATCCCAAATTATGAATAAATCACTCTTAAATAAACTCTTCTGGTGTAAAGTTGCTAGCATAAGCCGTTTACCTTAGCTGGAGTTGTTGAAAGAGAGCGAAAATTTTCACATTGCATATTAAAAAAAAGAAAAATCCAATCCATGTAGGTGAGATCCATCATGACAAAAACGTATATGATTATTATTAGTCCATAAATATTTGTGTGTCAATCCAATCTGATCAGTATTTATGACAGAAATCAAGTTTTATTTGAGTTTAGCTGACTTTTTTTCACCCAGACCCAGGGTCACATGAGCAGGATGTAGTGAGCTGTGTGTCCGATTCGCTCTGTGAGTGAGGACAGTATAGAGTCCACTAAATTGTGTGGGGCTGTGTAGTGAATGAGGGGTTAAGGGCTAGTTTGGACATTTGGACAAGCCTAAGTGTTCTTAAACTAACTCTAATCCTAACGTTATGATTGTGAAAAAATACTCTGCCCGGCCAAAAAAAAAAGTCGCCACCAAAAAAAAGGATATCCGGTTGTTCCGCCTTTAGCTTTGATTATTCGCTGTGGCATTGTTTGGATTTCGCTTCTGCAATGTCACAAGATTTATTTCCATCCAGTGTGCATTAATTTTTCACCAAAATGTTCTAGATGTTGCATTTATGATGTTAGAGTCTGACCGCTGCACAAAGCCTTCTCCAACATATCCCAAAGATTCTCAATGGGGTTAAGGTCTGGACTCTGTGGTGGACAATAATGTCTCATGCTCCTGAACCACTCTTTACCAATTTGAGCCCAATGAGTCCTGGAATTGTCATTTTGGAATATGCCCACTCCATCAGGGAAGAAACAATCCATTGATGGAAGAACCTGGTCATTCAGTATATTCAGGTGTCAGCTGACCTCATTCTTTGAGCACAGACTGTTGCTGAACCTAGACCTGACCAACTGCAACAACACCAACATATTTGCTTAGTTAAATCCAGGTGGCAACTTTTTTTTTTTTGGCCAGGCAGTGTATATTGTCAAAAGTTAACATTTTTTTTAGCATAGTCACCAATGCAAAGTGATGGTTGTGAGGCATAATTTGTTTGGGGAAAAATTATCAATATCAATGAATATTTTATCAAAATGATTGCATGTATATATATTACAAAGTGTATTTTTGCCAGTTGAATTTGAAATGATTCTGGCAGTGAACTCTGTCATGACTTAAATTGGCCATGGAGTTTGAGTCGGGAGGCATGGAATAAGAAAAGCGTGTCAAAGGCAGTTTTATTTAAAAAATACATAAGGCATCGTTGCCTGAGGGGCTCCTTCTATAAGCAAGGTTAACCCATGGGAACTGAAACATAGATGGATGCGTGCAGAAGACAAACAAGCCGCAGAACATTCACCTCTAATGGAGCACAAAATCACTGTGTACATTTAGATATGCATGAACTAACCATATTTACCCTTGACTTAACAACCTCTATGACCTGACAACATACAAGGGACAAAAAAACAGTCCACTGGCATAAACAACCTCTGAGCTGTAATAGTTTGGCTATAGAAAGTACAAATGAAAACAAATCTTTCATTTTTGTCCCTTTTGTTTGGCATTGCATTCTGTTGATTGTGCCTGTTAGCATTGAGGTTTTGGTTCATCTGAGATCATCCACTGTTTTTACAAAGCATTACCACATTTTTCAGATAATGAACAAAAACTGAGAATAAAGAGAAAGGACATCAGTATGAAGTATGAGGAACTCTTTTCATGCAGGATCTCAAGGGCCAAATTTGTCATTGTCTAATCATTGGGCAGAATATTTATCAAAATCCATTTACCCAGATTTGTGGTTAATAAAGTTTTGATAAGGTTTGCAACACAATTGGATGCCATTATTGAAAAAGTTGGACTTGAAAAGCAGCTAGATGAAGTCAAAAATAGACTGGAGGTAATTATTCAAAACCTTATCCAGACACAAATGCTTAAAAATGTAATAACTGAACATCTTCAAGTACAAAACATATGAAATTATATTTTTTAGCCTTTCTCTGAAGCCTCTTCATTTTTTCCACAGCTATTTCTGTTTTAAAAGCTTGGTCAAAAAATATACTACAATAAACGTAACACATTTTCCAATTTATGGTCCTGCATGGAGGAGGGAGCAGTGGAAGAGGAGCAGTGGTGTGTGCTTGTAACAGAACAGAGGACTGGAGAGAAGACACGTGGCTCCACTGATAACTGCCCAGAGGAGCAGGTAAGGTTCACCAGCACCATTATAACTGCAGCGTTGAGACGATTTTTTTCAACACACAGCCTGTAATTATATATATGTATGTGTATGTATATATATGTATGTATGTGTATGTATATATATATATATATATATATATATATATATATATATATATATATATATATATATATATATATGATTGATTTGATTGATTGATGATTGATTTTCACGAGTATAAAATCATACTATATTCATTGCATATATAGTATTGTATGCATTGTGCAAAAGAGCTTTTAACCATGTTTCTTCCTCACCTGTTTTTGCTTTAAGTTATGTGAGTCACTCTCAATGACATTTATGTATTTTTATAGTTTATAGACATTTTCACAAAATGTGTTCTGATGATTTCAGAGTTGAAATTGCCTTGTGTAGCAGTGTAGGAAGTGTAGTGTTAGTGGGTTTTGTTTGTAGTTTAGAGAACTGGTTTTCAATAGGGCGCATATACAGGTCTATCACCATCTGGTGGCACTTTGTATAACTACATGTCACCAAGTCATACAGTCGTACAGTTTCCATATTTTCCATTTTTTAACAAAAATCTTCAAAAATCTTCTTTTGTTATCGCTTGTATTCTGTCCAGGCTCAAAGCATCTCCCGACCATGTCAGTCATCCTGATCATTTGGGTCAAAACAGTACCTTGCCCGAGGCGCGGTAAACCATGTGTAGTCAATGGAAGATAGAAGAAAGGTGCAGTGACTAGAATTTTAATGCACTTTTTTATAGCTCAAGGTTTTCATATGCTCTTGGTTTAATACCATTTGTGTGTGGATTAGACAGGGTTTAACTTTGAGTCCTGGTTCTATATTTTGCCAGATTCACACCTTGTCCTGTCCACAGGAAAATGTGCATCTGAATAAAATTATATGTTATTTGTCCAGAAAAAGATTTCTTTGCTTTTTTTTTGCACAAATGGGACTAGTTTCCAGTGGTATTTCTCATGTTTAGCCCTGACTCTGGGACTAGCAGAAGGCCGGTCCCTGAAGTCCTCAGAGTGTGAGATGGTTCATGTGGCTCTAACATGTGTGAGATGTTCTTTGGTGCTGGTCCATGGAGAGACTTGTTCACACAGAGCTGCTTTAAAATCTATTCTCTGAGCCACAGGAGCCAGAGACTGAGCACAGGACACATGTGTTTGTACTTCCTGGTTCTAGTCAGGACCCGAGCAGCAGTGTTCTGGATGTGCTGTTCTGTCCTAAGGCTCGTTTGGAGAGACCAGTGAGCAGGACGTTACAGCAGTCTAACCTACTGGAGACAAATGCAGGATACGTCTCTCTAAGTCTGGTTTTGAATGTAAGATAAGTAAAAGTAGGAAAGTAAAATTTTAGGTATCTACTTTACTTAAGTCAGTTTTAAAGTGGATACTTTTTATGTTCTTTTGAACAGGACTGAAAAATATTTTTTATGATTGTTTTGCTGAAAAAGTTTTAGCACATTCATAATTTGAGGGAAAAAAATACAAATCAAAACAGTAAAACAACACAAAACAAAAAACAATAAAACCAATCGATTCAAAGTTTAGCACAAATCTGTGTCAAAATCACAACATTAAAGATTTATTTGATCTCAAACTGTGAAATACTTTTACTTTTACTTGAATTTTTTTTAATTTTTTAAATGGTATCTGTACTTTTACTTCTTCCACCACTGCTTGTTTCTGTGAGTTGGCTGACGTTCACACTGAAATCCTCCTTCAGGTTTACAGTCTGGTCACCGCTTCCGTCACCACATTTCAGCCAAATTTAGAAAAAGCCACACAATCCCATTTTGCCCATTTCAGAAATGCATAGGAAACAGACTGATTGGTCATCTAATCAAATCAAACTATTCTCATCTCAGATAAACAGTGTCTTTGCTCATTAATCATTTTTTCCTTCTGACTTGTATTTGTCACATATGTATTGTATATTTATCTGTTCAGACAGAGCATGTATGATGTATGATGTGCACATTCTGTGGTTCAGACAAAAGATTTTTTTTCATCCATGGGCCCCTGACCATGCGATGATGCCCCCTTTACCAACACACAAGACAGAACTTTGTTAGTGAAGGTAATCACAATCAAAGTGAAATAAAATCATACTTTATACATGTCTCATGTTAATTTAAGGTTCAATCTTGATAAACAAAAACATCTTGTGTTATTTATGGCCTCTGTTGCTGTATGATAATGGTAAACTCAGTTAAGTGAATGTGCGTCCTAAGCCTCAGATGTTGATCTAATCCTACAGTAAGTGTTCCTGAGGATTCCACTGAATGTTAAATCAACTCTTGATGCTCTCTTTCATTAGGCTCTACTCCAAGCATCTAGTGGTCACAGTCTGCACATGAACATGCAGAAATAACAAAAGAAAGAAAAAATATGGGCAGATGCTGCAAATGTTTGCATGAATAATCCAGGGCCTTTGGAACAGCTCCTGTGCTGTTAGCTGAAGTGGTGTTATTGTTGCAAACACTGGTTTGTCATGAACCTGTGCGACATTAGAAGGGGAGAATTGTAATGGGCTCAGTAAAAGCCTGACTACATGCTCCCGCTACAGTCCAAAGCTTGCAGCATCAATGCACTAACACTTGTGGAGAAAAGCCTTTCTCACAGCAGCCTCTCCAAGCCAGCAAAAGTTCATATACTGTATACATAAATCTTTTATTGTGAGGGATGGAGATGAGCGATGTTGCAGAGGTGGAAAAAAGCTGTTTTGGTGATATGTGCTCTGAATGAAAGGGTAGGGTCCATGATGATGCCGAGGTTGCCTGTGGAGGGAGAAGATGATGAGGGAGATGTTCTGAGCAGAGGGAAGGAGAGCTTTGGGTCCGATGGTGAGGAGTTCAGTTTTATTGCTCTTGAGTTCGAGGACGTTGCGATCCGTCCAGGTTTTGATGACAGACAGGCAGCTTCTAATGATGGAAAGAATGACTGGAGTGATGGATTTGGTGGAGATGACAACCTGAGTATCATCCACGTAGCTGTGAAAATGGAGTTCACGGTGTAGATGATGAAGTTATATTTGAAGTTATGTATGGAGATGTAGTGGTGACAGTCAGAGAGGTTGGAGGAGAACCAGGACATTAGACAGTGGAGAAGGATGGAGGACGAAGAGAGAACCAGAGTCTGCGGCAAAGAGGAGGTTATTGGTGTCTTTCAGGAGGGCCATTTCAGTGCTGTGATGGGGCTGAAACCGTATTTGAAACGTTTCGAAGACCGGGAAGTTGAGAAGATATTGTTTGAGTTGGGTGATGATGGCACGTTTTTTTATTTTGGAGAGAAGAGCGAGATTGGAAGTGGGTCTGAAGTTGTCCAGGTTGTCAAGATCCATGCTATTTTTTTTAATTTTTTTTTTAGAAGAGGTGTAATCGTGGCTAGTTTGCATGCGGGAGGGACGACGCCAGACCTGAGGGAGGTGTTTATGATGCTGTTTATGAGCAGGGTTAGCGTGGGGATGCAGACTTTCAGGAGAGGAGATGGGAGAGGGTCCGGTGACAGGTTGTGACTTTCATGGTGAAGAGGAGTTTGGTAAAGTCAGAGAAGGAAGATAAACTGCGGTTTGTGGTCGGGTTGGGGTTCGATTCTGGAGGGGGATGAAAGTAGAGAGGGAGTTGTTGAGTGTGAAGTGAATGGTTTAGAAGTAGTTATTGCATTCTCAGTAGTGAATATGGAAGTGATATTGTTTGTTGAGCTGAGTAAATGTGGAAAGTTGCGATGGATGATGTGGGAGTAGTAATTAGATGGGGCAGTTTTGAGAACTGTGTTGTAGGTGGAGTCTTTGTAGACAGTGAGACCGGTTTTGATACGGAGTTGCTCGAGTTGTCTGCATTTTCTTCTGAGATAATGGAGTTCTGGGGTTGTACCAAGGGGCAGAGGTGGAGAAGGGGACTGTTTTTTATTTTACGGGGGACAAGCCGATCAAGACAGGAAGAGAGGGTTTTGTTGTAGCAGTCAACAAGTTCTGAGGTGGTTGAGTTTGACGGGAGGGAGAAGGTGGATCGAGAGTTTGATACGGAGGAGGTGAGAAAGGTAGGAACAGAGTGATTTGAGATTGCAGAAGGTTATTGGACGAGTTTGTTTGGGAGGTGGGGTGGGAATGAGTATGTCCAAGGTGACGGCTAGGTGGTTAGAGATAGAGAGGTCAGTTAGTGCAATGTTGCGAGCCCAGACTGAGGCTGAGAAATAGACAAGATTGAGAATGTGTCTATCGGTGTGTGTGCGAGCTGTCATGTTGTGTGAGATTGAGGCCCGTCCAGGAAATCTGTTGCAAATTTCAAATGTGGGCAGGCGATGCGGATATTATATTTTTCAGAATGCCCTTATCGTATCTGTGAATCAAAGGAGATGTACGTTTGGAGGGGAAGAATATCCTCTGGCTGTTCCTAATAAAAAAGAAAAATTGGAATTGGTTGGCAGTGTCCAACAATTTAAAGGTGGGAATACTATCATTGTCGTGACCTATGCTAGTGCTTTGTGTCAGTGCGGTTAACTCCAGTAAATAAATGTCAAGATTAAAGGGTTAATGGTTAATGTCTTCCACAGTCTAAGATCTGCTTGCAAACACTAATTCTCTTCATCATATGGTTATTTTGTTTTGCTACATCATCGTGTCCCATCATCGTGCTTTGAATAAATGTGTGGAGAGTTGGTGTCTAAACTGAGCTGATATTTTGATGGAGAAGGATTTGGGGATATAGGGAGGTCATCTGGAGCCGCTGGCTGATGTGTTGTGCATTCATAAATACATCTAACGGCGGGCTTTACAAACAGTTGTGGTCTATCCTTTATTTTTCAGTTTTCTTCTTGAGACTGATTGGTTTTGAAAGATTGAGACGATAATGTTGTGAGATACAAATGAGAAGGCTGTGAAAAATCTCATTTGAAAAGCACGGGGATGCGTAGCCTTGTAAACAAAATTCTATTTCACATTGTTAAAAGGTAATTTGTCTCCATCGTGCCTGGCAGAGTCTTCATAAATAAAACAGTGCACATTTCAGGTGTGCACTCCCAGGTCCTTTTCTGACACTTTGTTTTGTTTTCTCCAGTGCTCTGCATGCAAATTCACCACAAGAATTACTTCATGATAAGAAAGAGCAGACACAAAGAGCTGGATTTACTTGTACATCTGAAACACAACCAATATAATGTTGGGGTGCTCCTGGTGCCCAGTTATTGCTCCCACAAGTTTGTGGATACGATCATGGTGGGTTTGCAGCAGTGTATTTTATTTTATTATTATTATTTTGCTTTGTTTTATGTGTTTGACACAACCTTGTTGTGTGTGTGTGTTTGACCAAAGAAAAAGTTATGAAAATGCTGCAATAAAGGATTTTCATTGTCTGTGTTGAACAATCAAATTTCTTTTGGAAACGTTTCCACCAAAACATTTAAACCTCTAAATCTGACAAAAGTATTTTTCTATTGTTTGTCAGTGATACTGGTTCAAAGACGACAATTTGAAAATCATCCAAGGCAAAGAGACATATCTTCTTCTTTAGTTGCTATAGCTACAAGTGATATATGTGAAATGTCCATAATCTCATAGATCTCAAATTATCAAGTTTACTCTGGAAGTTTAACCTAAACAGATGTACGGAGACTAGACTCTCTAAAGCCCACTACTCTCCTACTAACCCCTATTGCCTGTTTTGAAAGCAGTTTAATATGTCCATACACACAAACACACAACTTTATTAGTTAAAAAGAGCAAAACTACTACAAAGGGTCTGGCAAGTTGTACCCTGAATTTCTAAAGGTAATTTTCAAACATGTGTTTATAGGCTTTTGTTTCAACCCCCAATGCACAATGTGACTCTAAAAACAAAGAAACTCCACTCTCCAGCGAAGCCTCCCTGGTGAAAATTGATAGTTCTCGCAGCCTCCACTTGTCAAAAGGGCAGGTATAACTACACTGTAGCCATCCCCAGACCGAGCCTCTCTTCACGCATTATTCTTTGTCAGAGAGATGGCTGCTGTTAAATTTTTACAACCCACGAGATGGTGCAATGCCTTGTACATTTTTAATACTGTAACAAAAAGCCAAGAGATGATAGGTTTCCATTAAAACCCTGCACATATCCCTGATAGGAGCTAGCATGGTAGTGTACTAATGTGCTTACAAATGGTGCCTAGCGCTGTCCGAAGGAACATCAAGATGGAAGAGGCAGTGTTAAACTGGAACGCCCATACACAGCAAGTCCCACCCCTGCAGGCAATGCAATAGTGCTGATGTACGAAATGAGAGAGAGCGTTGTGGTTTAGCTCTGTTGCAGTCAGCAGGGACAAGGGGGTCACACAGGTAAATTGGGGTCGTAAAAAATATGGCTTTTTTGTTTTGTTTTTATGAGGGACTGCTGTTGAGGTTATTTCATTTTGTAGATGGCTGTGCACCGATGACAACAAGCAGTACCAAACCAGTGCAAATAAGACAATAAACAGTAGTGCACATTTGATAACACTGATCATTGTATTGTTTTGTTGTGTCTGGAGGACTTTGAGACTTTTGCTTTTAAAATAATCATTGTTAGTGCTTTGTGGCATAGATTTTATAAACCTCTAGCTCTCAGCAGGGAGCAGCAGCTTAAAAGAATATGATTTTTGTTTTCATAAACGTGACCTTACTGTGTCTCCAGATATCAGGGAAACATGTTCAAATTAAATATCACTTTATACTGTCCCCCTTATTTTAACTATTTCATATTGTTGTTTCCAAATTCTGTGGGTTGTGGAGTTTTTGCTGAAATACTTTTTTTTTTTTTTTTACCACATGACTCCAGATGACATTCATCTTTTTACATGTAAACACAGTCAACAAGCATTACACCCAGGTGCCTGAATATGGTCTGTATTTCCCCTCTCGTGTTAGCCTACCGTAGCACTGTTACAAGGATGCCAATGCCAGTGCCCTTGTTACTCTGTGAAATTTATGACATCCATTTTGTTCTTGTTGTCTCTACAGAAACGGTCATTGTCAGCATCACTTCCACTGTGTGCGTTTGGTGTGGTCACTGAGACCTGAGTTATGTTTTTGGCCTTTTATTATTTGACTGCTCACTCACTGCTGACACTGCATCACAGAGCGGCTGTAAATAATGTACTAGTGCAATGTGGCGCAATGTGGCGCAATGTGCTTTACAATGACTACTTTTGAATTACCCTTAATAAACAAATTGTTTATTAACTACTTAATTAAGGCCATAGGACATTAAATATGTAGTACTGAGAGCTACTGAAGACATATTTCCAGTTGTGGTTTGCTTCAATCATTATTGCTGTAGTATTTATTTAAACAATAAATAGACTCTGCTGAAAAGATAAAACTAATGTATACCCAGTGTGCAAATATACACAAACAAACTTTGCTTTTATTTCTATAAATGGAGTTTTATTGTAACCACATCCACCAAACTGCTGTTACCCTTTTATTGATTGAGGGTTTTGTGTATTACAGACTCTGTGTGGAGTTTGCATGTTTGTTACTGTATCTGGGTGCTTTTCCTCTGGGCGCTCCCAAAACATGCACAATAGGTCAGATCCTTCAGTTAAGGTAGTTCTGACCTAACCCTGCACAGAAAGATGGATTCTCGCGATATATGTGAGTTTACAAACTCATGAGAATCTATCTTGGCCAGCTCCCACTGTAAGGATAAAATGGTGGACGGACCGATCACAGAGCAGCATTTAGGTTTGTGCGGAAGCCACAGGCCAAGAGTCCAAGCAAACTTTAAGCTATTTTAGCTTCAGTATGAACTATTTTGTTTGTGAAAAATGTGCAGAAGGTAAGCGCTTGTCTGTGCTTTTCTTTCAACTAGATGTACTTGTTCAGCGAGAGCCATGACAGATTCATAATGTATAGATTTTAATTCAGCGTACTGCACATATCAATCTGGCATGAGCCTGGTTAGTCTCAGGATCTCAGGATCTGGAGATGGATCCCCCTGGGTGTGGCACTGTGGCACCCATTGCTCCTAGTAAGTTGCCCCAGCAGCATTGAAGTAAAGGTCAAATGCAGGCAAATGATTCCAAATGATTCAGTGCTTCTCTAATCGACACTGAATATTATGGTAGGAGCAGCAGAGATACGCACATCTTTGCACTCTCATTTACATCAGTTTTGCGGCAGAAATAATATGACCGGTTTTCAATAGTAAATTGCGATCAACATGGCCACAAACTGCACATGGCAACACACACTTTTGCACCTGGATTAATAAATCTGGCCTGTGAAGTCATGAATAGGAACAAAACTATGGAGTCATGTCTCAATGTTTCAATTTTCATCACTTTGTCCATCAGCTTCATCATATGAAATAAAAAAGGACCAGTTTGCTTTTGATTGCAGGCTCAATACATTGTATACGTTTATGCAGTGTATGAGTAAACTATATTTGATGATAGTAATACCCTTGCTGTGTGGACCAAGCTTATAATGTTTACATAGATCTGGTGAACATGGTGAGTTTGTAAAACAGAAGAATACTTTATAATTTCATTGGAGGTGCATTTTCTAACACTTTTTCTCCTCTCTGTAAGTATAGCTTTGATTTCCCTTTTCTCCATGTTCAGACCAGCCATTAGACCCTGAGTTTCTCCAGCACAAGAGCTGCTGATACATGCACTGACCTCCACTGATCAAAGTGCACTCATTATTTCTTTAATTAGCCCCACAGGTGCAGAGTGATCAGTGGGCACCTATCAGAAATGCACCCCGGCCCCCCCACTGCATGGCCCCATAACCCGCCCTTGACTATTTCCTGTTGTAGAAGTCTAAAGTTAAACTGCACATCAATCTATTAGCATATACCTAACCAGTACTGAAACTTGATTGCTGCTGCTATTGTTACTGAAACTGTACAACCACTGTGACCATTATGCCCTCTTTTCTGTAAGGGTGGTCTGGAGTTTATCACTACAGTCTGAAAGTCTTTCCACTGCCCAAAGTGAACCATACCGGGCCATTTTGGAGTGTTAGGTACCTCTCAGAAGGGTCACGTGGTTCACTTTGGCTAAGGAAGACCTATGTACCTATGTATGCAGGAACTGTTGTCACCTGCTATATTTTTGTTGCATTATTTCCTATCATAAGTTTTATTCATTTATTTATTTATTTATTTTACAGTTTAAGAACTGTTTATTACATGGTCATACATTCTACCATTAATAAGCTATGTAAAAGGGTGCTACACATGGTACTGTTTCTATTAAGGCTCTGATGCTGGTTGTCAGTCACATACATAGTTTGTGAGGGTCGGGGGCTGACTTTAGCTCCCCCATTGAAAATACTTTGGAACTAAAGCATGTGTGGCTTTAGTGTGGTAAAAAATAACTTATTTATAATAACCTGATAATAAACCAACAATCCCACTGGAAATAAATCCAGAAAAAATAAATATAACCAAAAATAAGGTGTACATAAGGTCATTGGGTGAGGCAAGAAGTTACATTTTAAATAAATTAGCATTTATTATGTTAGACAATGCTTTTAAGTTAGTTCTCTTTCAGTTTGTTAAAACTCACAGTAGTTTTGTTCAAAGTTTTCAGTATCAGGTCCCAACAGGTTTCATTTAAATCACAGTTCATGACATATTTTCATCATTACAACACGATCAAAATAAAAAGAAAATGGGATGTCAAGGCAAAACGGAGAGGACTCGTCATGTTGAACCCTGAAGCCACGTGCCCACTGTGGACAATCACACTCCATGACTGACCAGACCAGTACCCAGCTTTATCGAAGAACTCCGGAGAGGGAGGGTATGACCAGCCAGACCACCAACTGCAACCAGGGTGGCGCCACCTGCAGGTCATCAGCCCATATAACCTTTGCTGTCACATAATACTATATAATGTACGCATTCTGTTTACAAACACTGAGTGATCTGTATGAGCCGACCTGCTTGGCCAAATACGATACAATCCTGCACAAAGGAAACACTGCCAGCGAACATGTATAGTTCAGGGACTTTTTGGAGAAGGATGCAAGGACACTGATGAATTTTTTGAGATTTCACCTTATAGACTACATAGATATTTTCAGGTTAACATTAAAGTTTATCGATCTACAGCACTTACAAAGTATATTCTCAGTGCATTATGTCTAATATTAGCCAAACACAAACCAAACACAGGAGACGTTAAATGTGTAGAGGTTTGACGATAAATTGAAAGTAGTTTGCTGATTACTGTAGCTTTATCCATGTCTCACAGTGTCACAAACTTGGCACAGGTTCAAGAGCAGAGACCTGTCCCTGGCCTCAGAGCCATGCACGGGGCATGGAAACAGCTCCCATTAATAACCCCCAAATTACAGCAACATAGTAACAGCATGTAAGCGCAGCATGCGGGGGAATGACGTCAATCGATGCAATACATTATCACACAGTCTACACCGGCAATGTCATATGTGCGTCAAACGGCCGTGATTAGTCTACATGTTGCTCAAATAAGATTGGAACTATTTTTTCAGTCAACAGAGTGTCTCCAGGCTTTTCAGTGAGGAAAGACAAAGACACACGTGGTGTCAAAACAAACTTCTGATGTCCTTTCAAACATGCAACATTAAACATGGATTTTACAAGGACAACTTAACAAATGAAAAGGCGCATGGCACAAGGAATCTTAAGACTCTGCAGAGCATCATCCCTCTTGTCAATTTATGTAATATTTTAAAACATAATTCAATTACAATTCATTAATGCTTAACAATGAGTATGTAAGCAATGTAAAACTGTATGGTGCTTAAACATGAGACTAGTATGATTCGAGAAATGGCACCAGTATATATTTTTTTCCAATAATGACAATATAAAAGAATAAAACTCTCATTATGCAACTTCTTTATTACTACTCATTGATATCACTAATAAAAGTACTGTGCCCCAATTAAAGCAGATTTATAATCATTGCACACAAGCACAAGTCGTATTAGTGCTGCTTCGGGGCAAAGGCAGACATAGGTTACAAATGCACAGGTGTCCCAGTAGTGTATGTTGTAGCCCACACAAAGCTGGAAACTCCTTCTTAAGCTCTCTCTCTTATTAGTCCAGACTGTGTGTAGATATATTTTCCTAGCGTAACATTGATCATATCCTTACTGAGCCATGCCATATTGGTTTTCTTATGTTAAGTCCTAGCATGTCTGGAAAAAAATGTATGATCAATAAACTATTGGATTAGACTGCCATATTTTTTAGTTTAACTGTTTTAGTACATACTGTTTCCACTCCAAATCAATATTCAGATCACAGCCAGTTGTAAACAATCCATGAAAATTACAGAAATGCCAAAGAAGAGATCAATGTGCAGAACGGGCTGAAAATCCCAGGTGGCTGAGGCACATCTCTGATGGCAGACAACGAGCATAAAATACAAATATATAAATGTGATGTATGATAAAGTTTAAATGTAAATTATTAACTAACAGCCAGTGATTGCTACTCTCTGCCCTGTATTTGGAGAGAGCAAAATGAGGATCTAAGCCTGTGACTCATGTTTTAATGAACATGACCTGCCAAAACACAAAAGGAAAAGGCCCAGGGGATTGTAGCTATTTAAATTTCATTATCACACAGTTTACCTTCTCAGTTTCACAGTGCCACACATGCTGTTGTTTTTCACAAAGCCTCGGGAATCATGTTCACACCACAATAAACAATCAAGCTCTTCCTTTGCCGTTTGTGAGTCTGATGAGGAGTACAAGGGCATCTCTAACAGTAATCACACATGCCTACTGCTGCTGTGTCGCTCTGTCGCGGGGCCATAGATTTGGAGGGAGGCTGTCTGCTGTATACTGTGGAGGGATGTGATTCACAGAGGAGGCACTGGAGCATGTGACACCTGCTGCTTGTGGCAGTTGTGTTTCTCACTGTGCAGATTCAGACCTGGCCTCAGGGGCTTGTCACTAGATGGAGACATTCATCTAAAAGACTTCTCAGTGAGTGGAGACTACAGAGCACGGCGCTGTCGATCAGAATACACATGTTCACAATTATAAGCCTCTTCAGACTCAATAACAGCAGAGGTCTGTGCTACAGCGTCAGACATTGAAGTTGGGTCTTTGTCTCCTCGTTAACTGCTCAGCTGTGTGTTCTTTGGCATGGTCGTTAGGATGGGCCTGTTGCTTAGCAACAGAGTAGAATCCCTCCCTTCTCCGGAGCAGCGTGTTAAGGTATTCAAAGAACAGCATCCGTAAACAATTATCTTAACTTCTGAAGGCCAAGCAGCAGGTGAGAGCACAGTGCACACGGAAATAATGGAGCTGGTGTGTGTGTGCAAAATGATGAGCAAATGAGTTTTGATTTAAACATAGCCCTACTTAAGGATTGTAGCTTATTAGTTAATTAAAATTAAATAGCATGACATCTTATATTGCTCTGCCACAAACTTTACCATAATGCAAACTCCTTACTTCCTCTGATAAAGGTTACAGAGAGGTCTTTTTCCCCCGCAACGGCCCTGACTGCCTGCTCCTCCTCTCGTCGATCTGTGAATGTATCCGACGCCTCTCTACTAGCGCTGACACCTGCTGGCTCAGTACCAGTGATTCTGACTAATAAATGCTGACAGCTCCTTGCCGGTGCTGATATTAACGCTGAGCTGTCTGGCAGTCTAACCTGTGAGAATCTTTATATGACGCAGTCTACCAGGGCTCTGTTTACCCATGCATTGCAGACCATCATTTTTGTTCCACCTTTGGCCAATAACTAGAAACGGTAGCTGTGTCACCGTGTCATATGTGAATACTCGTGTCACTTGTTCGTTCACCGGTTCTACTTTCTCATGTATTGTGGGTCTTTGTCATGTGAGGTTAACAGGGTCTAAAACAGGCCTAATAAAACATGCAGCGGATATCTTGCCTGGCCTATAACCCAGCAGTTTCTTGCAGAGCCTCTGTTTGCTTTTGATAACATCGCATTGAGCCGGCTCTCCGTCTCATTTGATATTCTTCCCAGTGTGCTGTGCTGCAGGACTCTCGGGTCTGATGCCATCTCTGTCCGCTCGGAGCTCGCCTAATATACCTTCTCTGCATCTATTTGAGCACGAATATGGGGGAACTTTTCTCAGTGGATTGTTAAAAGTTAGCTTGCCAATACTGGGGTTTGGAGTGGGTTTCTCAAACTGTGGGGCAGGTACAACGGGCCAGGGCTATTAAACGTTGTCCAATGACTTGTATAAGAACCAGAAAAAGCAGAGTGTGTTGTATGTGGCTTTAAATCAGGTTTTGATACGTAAAACTAAAAACCATGTACTAGTATATTTGTTTTATTTTTCTCATAATGCATTTTGGTGTAGTGTAATGGTTGGAGGTGCTTTATTGCCCAGACATATTTTTCTGCTCCTTCACGACAGCTTTCTCTTTTTAAGATCGCTGTACCACTTTGTTCCTTGCTTTTTTTTAATAGCCACTTCCTGATTTTCTGATTTCCTGAGTTAATCTCCAACAGCTTCAGTATTTGTGTGTTTTTAGTGTCCATTGTTGATACACTTTTGCCCTAGTATAGCCATTGCTACACTGGACAGTCTCTTCTCCTCCACAGGCCTCTGTATTTGACCTGTCTTTGTTTTTTTTAGCCCAGCGATTACATTGTCCTGCTCTTTAAAGGTCCCATATTACGCAAAATTAACTCTTATGAGCTTTAAGCCATCTTATAACACTGCTACCTCCTCAAAAACACACCTGGACTTGTTTTTTGTTTCATTCATGCATGTTTAAGTACCATTTATTATTAGTCTGTTTACATCTCCAAAGTTCAAAATGCTCTGTTCCACCTCGTGATGTCATGACGCACCTTTTGTTCAGTAGCGGTTGACAATTCCAGGGCTGAAATGATCCAAATGATTCTAGTGAAGGTGAATAGAGTTTAAAAACACAGTGGAGCACTTCCTGTATCGCCACATAATGACATCACAAGGTGGAAAAAAGTGGGGGTTTTTTCAGTTAAAAATGTGTGAATGAAACAAAACACAACTCCAGGTATGTTTTTTGACTAGGAAACAACATGAGGAAATGGCGTAATATGGAATCTTTACGTTTTTCTCTCATCTGTGCGCTTGTGCATTCTTATTTTAGCTGTACTTTGACCTTCAATAACAAGGCTGCCATCTCTCCTTAATCTACCTTAAGGAGAGATGTACTAGACCAGGCGAAATTGCACTACTCTCCCAGCTCCGTCCCATTATGTGCCATTGTATATTTGGTAGTTTTGTCCATTCAAGTCTGACCATGCTTCCTCTGTAGGGAGTCTTATAACCTCTGATGACGCAAGCCAGATAACAAGGGCTGAGCTGGAGGTGTCCCGGGTACTGTAGTGCTTATCACCAGGTTCTCACAAAAAAATACTTGTTTTCAACTGTAAATCTTGGGCCAGGCTGACAAAAGACATGGGAGACAGGGACAACTCATAAGGCAAAATGATACGGCTCATGCTTTATTACAAAAGTTGGGGTCCGAGTTTCACTGTGCGACGTTTTTGCAAGATTCTGTTCACACGTCACCATTGTAAACCTGCAAATAAAGATGTAAATATGTTATGAGCATCCTTTTTTTAGTTAAAATGTAAGACCGTTGCATTTTTACTGGGGGTTGACTCGATAAAGACTTGTATTTGTTGTCTTTACATTACTGATATCATTTTTTTTTGATAGCTCTACTCTTCTTCTTCTGCTGCTGTTGGAAAGGAATTACAAGCAATTCGGATTCGGATTCTCTAAAATAAACAAATACGTAAAATAAAACAGTATAATGATGCGATACAATCAAAAGGGCTGCGTGAATGCAATATGAAACGCACAAACAGATGCGCCGCCTTCACACACTTCTTCACAGAGCCTTTGTCAGCAGTCTTGTCCAGCGCCCCATCCCGCCCTCGCGCTCTCTCCCCCCGCCGCCCCTCTGCGTGCTGTGTCTGCCTTTACTGCAGCAAACTGAAGATGGGGGGGAGGCTCTTTAGGGCTATGTTCAAAGCTAAACCCATAAAAATGTCTAAAGTGAAAGTGAGAATTGTTTATGTGGAGCTGGTGGCAAAGGCGTTGTTGTTTTTTCTGTTAAGTATTCACCGAGTTTGCCCTGTACATCCAGCATTTGATTACATTTTTAAGTGGGTTATGTTATACTGCGTTTGTTACTGATTAGGCAGATTTACATAGTGAAAAGGTCATTTTAATATGTACAGCTTGGTATTTTAAAGGTCCTATATCACGCAAAATTGACTCTTGTGAGCTTTAAGTCAGGTTATAATGTTGTAACCTCCTAATAAACAGACCTGGAGTTGTGTTTTGTTTCATTCACGCATGTTTAAGTAATCCTGCATTATTATTCTGTCTACTTCTCCAAAGCTCAAAACACTCCGTTCCACCTTGTGATGTCATGAAGTGGTAGTTTTCAAGTTAACAGCTACTCTTTACCTTTTATTCAGTAGAAATTGGAAATTGATTGATTGAAATGATCCAAATGATTCAAGTGAAGGTGCGTGGAGTTTAAAAACATTGTGGAGCACTTCCTGTATCACCACATGATGACATCACAAGGTGGAACACAGTGTTTTCTGTTTGTGAGAAGAACACAACTTAAGTATGCAGATTTGTGTGTCAATGAAAGAAAAACTCCAGGTCTGTTTGTGATGAGAAACAACATTAGAACATAGAAACAGTGTAACATTAAAGAATTTGGAAAGAACTAGAACAACAGAGGTCTCTCAAACGCACTTTCTTCTTTCAAGGCTGGATGTGGAGCTTCACTTGAGAACAGTGAATGGTGAGAATCAAAATGGCTGTGGCCCGTGGGTTAGGAGTGCTACACCTGTATCATTGTAAGATAGATTTAATGCCCTCCATGGCAGAGGTCTTCATTCTTCAGTTACTTTCGAAATGGATATTCAGGTAAACATTCAATATGTTTTTTTTTTTTTTCCTGAGACCACTAAAAAGAAGCAATTTCATCACTGTGTCCATTTACTTTTTTGGGATTTTTGTTTGCAAGTAGACAGAAATAAGGCAAAAAAACCAAAAAAAAACAACAACAGAATATCACGATTTTTTTTTTTTTTTTTTTTAGCTAGATCACAATTTAAATTTTTATCGTGATTCATGCACGCTTAAGTAGTTCACACTTCACTGTGATTGGTTAAATCCAGCTTTCCTAACCAATTAGAAGAAGCAAGTGAGAAAAAGTGTGTTTGTGCAGAGAGCTGTGTTATGAATACAACTGACATGAATAGAATGAGTTTATATATATATTTGTTCAAGTGAAAATGAAGCTTAAACAGAGCATTTAACTTATGTTCTAATGGAAGACAAGGTCAGAATTTTATACATTTTCTTCTTCCCACTCCTTTTTCATCATATAATTTCCTCATCACAAACAGACCTGGAGTTGTGTTTCGTTTCATTCACACAAACCCTTTTTATTTAGGCTGAGTTTGTCTTTCAAACATTTACACCTTGTGATGTCATCATGTGGTAATACAGGAAGTGCTCCACTGTGTTTTTAAACTCCACACTCCTTCACTAGAATCATTTAGATCATTTCAATCCTTGAATTTCTCATTTCTACTTCAACAAAAGGTAAAAAGGAGCTGTTAACTTGAAAACTACCACTTCATGACATCACAAGGTGGAACAGAGCATTTTGAGCTTTGGAGATGTTACAGACCAATAATAAAGTGTTACTCAAACAAAACACAACTCCAGTTCTGTTTTTGATGAGGTAACAACAATATAACATGGCTAAAAGTTCACAAGAGTCAACTTTGTGTAATATATGAGCTTTAAATAAGAAAAATAACAAGTGAAATGCACATTAAGTTTACTCCATACATGTACACTTACTTCTTGTGTAATTAATTTGCTCGAAATACATAAATAAATGTAATGCAACAGTCACAACATGTCACACATATCATATTGTCACATAATTAGATGAGTTTGATTTGTATCACCACACTGCCCGACCCTGTGGCAGAACTCCTGTTTACAAAGTTAAGCATGTTATTACACATATCTGATATTACTGTCAGGTACACATCATCAAAACAAATACCTCTGGAGCTTTAGCTTTAGACCTCTGCGGCAATTATAAACACGAGAGAGGGCCCGCGCTCCATCTGATGCAGCTTTTATGTGGGGAGGGTTTGCAGAGCGCCCACTGTCTCCTGGTCTGCCTCTCCTCATCAGCGCTGCAATAAATCAATTTTCATCCTCGCACCAGCCCCTCGACACCACCCGGCCCACCACCTCCGCCTCTGCCCCTCCGCTAAGCTCCCACTTGGCATCTTTTGCTCCTGCCTTTCTTAAACGTTCTCCACTGGGAAAGGGGGTAACAGCAGTTCATGTTTCAACAATCGTATTCCGGAGAGAGTAGTTTTTTTCTGAGTTGTGATTTTTGCAGCAGATAAACATTAGATTGCGCAGAGGGATGTACACATGCGTTTCACCTGTTCATGAGTTTCAGTCACATGGTGCTCGTTTGCTGTTGTCGGCCATCTTGAGGACATCGCTGTACGTTGTAGCTTATCTCTGCTGTTGGAAAATTACGATGCTACATAACAAAACAGCTCAATTCACTGGAGAATAAAAGGAGCAATACTTTAATTAAGTAGATGGAAGTTTTGGGTTTTGGCCCATACCTATTGCCTGGCGACTCGCTTGTAAATAAGTAAATATTAGGCCTAGGAGTGAATAGCTGGAGTTTACTGACCCCTCCTCATAGCGTTAATCCGTTTCTGGTGAATTTTGATGGAAAAAAATAATAATATTCCCAAGATGGTAGTTCCAACAATTGTATATGTCACTTCAGACCCATGAATAGGTTAAAGCTACCATCTGCAAGTTTATTACATATTTTTTTCACCAGTAGATGGCAGATGTGAAGCCTATCCTCTCATCTCTTTGCTTCTTCTGTCAGACAAAAGCTGAAACATTATTAGACAACAGTAACATAGACAGTATTATATCATGATATTTGAGAATATAACAGGGGTGGGTTGGTCATTTTAATTACAGATGGTAGCTTTAAGAAGATTTCTATAAACTTATATATTTGAGTTTGGAGTTAAAGTGGCTCTGCCCAGTTCTTTCCATGTAGGTGAGCAACATTTGTTTTGCCCCTGTGCAGATATATATTGTATAGGTAAGCATTATAAACAATGTGGAGCAATAATGAAAAGTGCTTATAAACTCATTGCTGTGAATGACTAGGATGCTCTGAATTCATAAGGCGATGAGGATCAGCTTTTCTTTTTTCTTTTCTTTTTTCCAGAAAGTAAAAACCAGGTACAGCACTTTTAATTCTGGCTTTTTAAACCACATTTAACACATTTGCTTATGCACTAGTAGAGGGGCCATTACTGCATCTGCTTACACATTGTGCTTACACAGTTTGTATGAAATTGGTAGATGTAAAAAATGTCAAAATGTGCACTGAGGAAAATCAGAGCACTGATGAGACCAAAACAGGGCGGGGAAAGGTGAATAAACTTTAAAAATGAGAGGTTTACGTATTACAACCAGAGGTCTATAATAAGAAGTGGATAAGACATCCCCCCTCTGTCCCTGTGTGAGATCGATTAGTGACCACTCCATACGTACTGCAGCTTCCGGGAGCTCTGGCTCAGAAACAATTCTCCCATAGAGCACAATGCATTTTTGGGGAATCAAACGGCCTCAAGTCGGCTGACAGGGCATCCAGCTTTCACAAAGGTCTGATGTATTTCCAGAACATCAACTTTTTGGAATTGTTAAACATTCAAAGCACCTAAAAGTTATCTTTGTAAGACTTAGCCCCACTCTGAGCGGACGCTAGCTCTGCTCTAGCAGTTACAGCTCTGATCAGGCCAATATTCAGGAAGTGATGCAGAAGAAAAAATCTTTTTTGGCATTTCGCACCAATGAGCTGAGGCTTATTGAAACAATGCAACGCTATCTTTGGTTCATCTTCCAGATCAAATTGATGATGATTACAACATGTAGGCCATCTGGTATAATCACTGGACACGTTCACCTATCAATTTGTGGAAAGCAATCACACATGAACGGTACTAAATTATCATTTGTGACAGCCTGCGTCTTTCCAGAACTAGAAAGTGGCATCATTCTCAATGAATAGTTTCCTCAATCATTCTGCTCTCCCATCCAATCATATTCAATGGAGGTCAAAGCCAAGAATAAAGTACACGAAAGAAAATGTTGTAGCAGCTTTGAGCCAAGTCTGTGTGGAGCTATGAAGAGCCAAAACAATCCAGTGTGCTGTGGTGTCAGCTGGGCCTCTGTCCGCCGGGCTGGAGGTAGTCACCCACAGGCTCAAGGACACTCTTCCAGCTTTGATGTCATCCTCATATAAATGCAAGGGTGCTTCAGGAAATATGAAAAAGCTACATTTTCCAAGGTGGATTATCTCAAGGGCTATTGTTTTATGAGACATTGGCCTCCATCTGGAAGGAGCAAAAATAAAGTATGTGGAAGACTATTTGTTCTGACGTTCATGTCTGAGTTCATTTAGGGGGCATTAATAATTATTTTCATTTGTTTATTGCTGACTCCTTCTTTGTTACGATGTCTAAACTGCGTTATAATTATAATCTACTTTGAGTCACTTTCGGTAGCCCATTTTAAAGCAACACAAGAGGATGTATGTTTTTAAACCTTTTCAATGCAATAAAAATATCTAAAATGAAAAAGAAACCTCGTCCAGATGACAGCCCATAAAAGGTTTGTTACACTGCTGGGACTTTAGAATTTAATTGTCGACATTAACTTAACCAGTTGTGTACAAATGAATCCCAGCTGTGGTAGTGAAGACAAATCTGTCATGAAAAAAAACCCTTTTTTCAGTTATTTTGTTCTTAAAACACCTTAGACCGTTTTGAAAGTCCTTATCCGTCTATAGAAAAAGGTGAAGTAGCCTATAAACCTTTCCAAAGTACCCATTTGTTCACGTGTAACTATGGCAAGCCTGACAAAACAACAATAATCCCAGCAGTACTGCCGGCTTTAGCTTTGATATAGAGGCATGCCAAGTTTCTGCTTCGCCGATCCAGCTAATCTAAAGTGAAATACATCAGTCATATAAATTCGTACACATCCCTATGAATAAGAATTTGGCAGTGTTATCTTCCCCAGATATTGGCAAGCACCTTTGCTAAACACTTACCACAAATCTTCTTTAACTGAAGTCTGCTAGAATTGCATCTCCGCTGTTCGTGGGCTGCCTCACTTCCCTTTATAAACTACATCTTATTGAATATAGGCTTCTATCGTGTGCTGCACCTCTTTGGAATTCAACTTCACTCAAACTTTTTCACAGTCGCCTTTCAAAAGTAGCACTTACATTTTTGAAATTGATATTTTTATGAGCACTGCCAAAAGAAAATTCACACTAAAGGAACGGGAGATGGGTGCACATTAAATAGATCTGAAATTATAAACAACAGAGGATTTAAAAATATGTAAAGTAAGAAAAAATATGACAAATATGATACATGTACGCTTAACAATGCAGGCAATAACATTTTGGAGAGATATCTTTTGAGTCGACTTGAAATAAAGTAGAGTTCACCTTAACTAAATGAAAACTTTACACTGCAATCCCAAACTGTATATACAAATGGACATACTGTAGCTAACCTGCTAGCCGTGGTGCTCCAAACAGGAAGTGATCATGGGCGCGCTTCCAGCTCCATTGACTCTGGCTCCAATTCACTTTACATTAGAAAACTGTGCTGTCAGATACTTCATTTTGGTCATAAAATGTTTGTATTAACCGGCTGATATTTTTATTTTGCTATTGTCCGTAACTCAAGATATCAACATTAATAAGAGACCAATCCGCTGCCTTCTTTCCCCAAAAGTCAAAATTCCTGGTCTCCAAATGGGCCCCTTTAACCTCTAGCCTCGATGAGCTTCATTTGACTGGAGCTGAACGGCGTGGGTGACGTCACACTCACTTACTCCACTTCTTTATACAGTTTATAGTTGGAATACATTATATTATTACAATGTAAATACAGTAACTGAAATAATACATGTTTGAGTGGTTGTGGGGGAATTATTAAAATGGAAATTGCTGTTATAAAAGTATTTGCCTTTTCGCAAACAGGTGCATTTAGATTCACTATAGAAAATCTCAATCATTTATCCACAGCTTAACTGTCGATAAAGTCTCCAGTTCATTTAGATGATGAAAGTATAGTTTACTGAGGACTCCCAGTCAGGCAGAGGCAGCATCTGGGTGCGTCATAAAAGAGAATAGTTTCTTGAAAGGTTCTGGGTGGTGGGCGGGTCCATATCAGACTACAGTTTAATCCTGTGCTGTGTGACATACCCAGCCTGTATGTGAGCCACATGAAGGCCCAGAGCCGTGACAGCCGCTCTTAGTCAGTCCAGGTCTAATGAGATTGGATGTGTCCTGTGTCCATTGTGCTGTCAGCCACACTCTGCAGACCACTGTAAATGTCTGTCATCCATCTCTACACTGTGGAGGAGGCTTTGTTTGCAATATAGCCGCAAATCAGAGAGACACTGGCCACTTATATGGACAGATGAGAAATATCTATAGTCTCACTGCCAGACTTGTGTTTTTAAAGAGCCATTCAAAGAGTTTACCATCCTCCTTTGGCAACTCCTCTAGCAATTCTTTGGATTGTATTATACAAATGAGAACATTTGCAAGGAAGCCATAGGGTAATTAGAAGTTCAGTAAAGTTTTTTTTTCCCATCTGGCTCTAAATCAGTATGCAAATTACAGCTCTCAGCATGGTAGATTTGATTCTGAACACTCAGATAATAATAAAATATATAAAAGATTCACGCTGTATGTAGGCGTGTATTATCTATAAACATAATGTGCTGTGCTTGATCATGCACTTGTCACATAGTGTCAAGCACTTTTTCAAAATGGATAACCCCACTTTTGATTTCATGATGTGTGTGTGAATGTCCCTTTGTGTGTGTGTGTGTGTGTGTGTGTGTGTGTGTGAATGTCTCCGCTTCTCCAGAGTTTACCGGCTCCTCAGCCTTCATCACCTCACTCCTTTTACTCTTTACTGACTCACTGCACCTCCTCTTCATCCAACCAGTGCCCGATCTGCCCTATCTATACCTGCTGAGACCTGGCTCTTGCGTGGCTTTATTCATTTCTCTTTGTTATTTGGGCTGATTGGGACCTGATGAGTGTAAAAATAAAGAATAATCTTTTTACATTATGAGAAAAATGATGTCCACATATGAGGACATTCGTTCTACTTTTTAATCATTTTGTTAGAACAAATTAAAATCACACTTGAATGATGATTTGCAAAAACTATTTATTAAGTGCCTGAACACAGCAACATTTTTATGAGTGTAAAAACAAAATGAGAAACAACAATTGAGCCTCTTGAAAGAAGTGTGTCTCATTTGAAGAGCTGCTGACAGGAGCAGACATGAGCCTTTACAAAGTCCATCTTGAATCTAAACTACAATGTGTTAAACTCTTCTGTCATCTTTAAGTGACAGTTTAACATCCTCATATGTGGACACCAGGACCTTGTAGAGAAAAAAAACATTTGTATTGTGGCCTAGACAAACCAAAATGTTTCCTTGGAGGATAAAGCTCAGCCAAAGACGCACGGACGCTTCAGTTCCTGCCACACCCCAGCACCTCGTCCCTTCACTCACCTCAGCCTCATCTCAACCACGTCCAATGTCCACGCCCCGGGGGGAAGACACCTCCTAAACATCGTCTGACTGGCCACGCCCTTCATCGCAATGTCTTCTAACAGGGTCTGAGCACCAAACATGACTCAATAAAGCCAACTAATACTTTTCTTTCATGTCCGCCTGAGTTTTTCCATGTTGAAATAAAGTTATGTAGTGTCTACAGCCACTATAAAAACACTATAAAACTTTATATTCATACATATGTAGGTGGGAAGGTCAAGTGTCCCGTGGCAGTATGCACATATACACACATTACACATGCAGCAGAAATAGTTCCCATATGTCTTTGTGTGACAAGGATAAAGACGAAAGAAAAACACACTGAACCACTGAATTTGAGGATGAAATTAGTGGCTCATTGTCATTAGTCGCTGAGGTCCAATAAGACTCAGCAAACTAATAGCACACATTTATTTACTCATTTTAATTTACTCTAATTATTTTCACCCTTAAAGTTGTATGTAATAGCTATATATTTATTGAAAAAACAAAAACATCTAAGGATTTTGTCTTATACTCTCTTAGGATAATGGTACCCAACATTTCAAGAGAATGTTTTTAAGCAAATTCTGTTTCTGTGCTCCATCACTGGCCCTCAGGCTCATTCCTCTGTAGAGAAAATCAGATAAAAGTCAGACTCCTTCAGTAAGGGCGTATGAGTCACTTTATTTCTGTTTTAAGCTCTTGCTGCGAACTAGTGCACTTTGTAACATCAAAATATTATACTACTAACTCCAACTCCTGGATATAACATAATATACATGCTCTTGACCAGGTTATTCAAACCATCTGGATCTCAGCTGTGCTTTTCCTGGTTGAATAAAAACTCAAATAAATGAATAAAAGATGGTCACTGCTAACAATCGAAGTGAAGTGATAATAAGTTTGCTTCTTCTTGCAGGGGGTTTCGTTCTTTTACTTTAAAGTTCCCCCTGCATGGGGGCTTTTAACATAACCAAAACCAACCGTATTTCTCACACATAAATGCTTTCCAAATTCTCCTTATCACAAATCTCTTTGGCGGATTTTCAGTTGTCTGGTGGCTCCCTGCATGGCTACGGCCCCCTCCCTCTCCTGCTCTTTACATGCTCTGAAGATAAGGTTTAAATATCTGTCGGCATTTCATTTTCCCTCCCTCCTGAGGGCTTTTTGTCAGCTCCTTATCTGAATGTCAGGCCTGTGCTTGAGTAAGCAAACAAACCAGTGGCAGCAGAAATGATGTATCAGAGAAGTGCCAGCAGTGCGGGATGAGCTGTCAGTTGCTCTGTTGAGCTAATGATCACTGTTGGGGACTGGGGGGAATAGAAAGCCTCTAATTCGGACAACATTAGATGCCTCTTTTTGTGTTTCTGTGTCTTTCATGTGTAGTGGGAGCAGGGGGTGTGGTTGGAAACCCCTCGTGTGCTGTAGTGCAATCAATGTGCTAACAGGAGCTTGATTTCTGTGTGACACGGTTCGACAAGCTTAGCACTCATTAGTATTTGTATGAATCCATCGGCTGGAAATAAATGTGTTGATTTTTTAGATTCAAGTATGTCCAGGCATGGCAGTAGTCACTGACAGATTCAGACTGGTGTCCTTCATGTTGGAGATAAGGTATGGAGTATATTGACTTTTTTGCCCAATGTCATGTACCTGATGTGTGCACTACATTTCATTTGACTAAATGTACAAAGTTTCACTTTGACTTTGACTTTTTGTCACATATTTCGGACCTAGTTATTCTAATGTGGATGAAGATAGGGAGTGGTCAACCTACACTGGCTTTTTCATAAAGACTGTGGTAGTGTGGTCTGTGTGATTTGAGAGAGTCTATTTTTTGTGTGATAAGGGTCAAACCCTTAGCCCTAGTTAGCATTTGTGTATTTGATAAGTCAGGAGTAAATAAATCTGTCAACGTTTGTGTTTTAACGGTGGTGGCACAGTGTTTAGTGGTTTGTATAAATTCATGCTCCTTAAACCTCTTTTGCTGATCATAATGGCTAGTTTCAGCGCAGTCGACCTTGACATTATTCCAGTCCATGATGTACTTTTGTTTAGAGATACACTGATATATCAGCTGGCTGATATAGCCCACTATTAGGTCTGTGACAAAAACGAGCTGTGGGTGAGTTTGTAGTAAATTAAAATAACATAATTTGTAGAAAATAATCAAAATCGCCCAAAACTATCTGCAGAGCTTGTCAGCCATTGGTTGCTCCGTATTCTAAACAATCAGTATCGACCATGAAAAAATACATATTGGTCCATCTCTAATTTTGTTTCTTGCATTGGTCGGGTAAGGCTGATTTCAGTTTTTTGTACTGTGCTTATTCTTTTATTGGTCTTGTTTCTCTGTTTGTCCACTGAGCTCTGTAAACGAGGTCTAAGGAGCATAAATCGAGATGAGGGAGCCTATATCTTATCACACGGTGCCTGTCTGACAAACAAAATTGATATTTAACACTTAAGAAAACTTTACTTAAGACTTTAATAATGCCAAACAAGTAACTGAAGTGAGTTCTAGTAGTAATACAAGTAATAGTTGCAGAGTTGTTTTATGTTTCATAAATTACCCATAAGCCATGTCCGAGATAGCTGAGTTCTCTTATAGGCCCATAGATGCCATGGGACTTAGGCACCAGTTAAGATCCATAAGAGGTAACATCCACAGCTCAATGATATATATATATAAAGGTAACACATTTTTTTTTTATTGTCTAAAAGTGATCTTACACCGGCATTTAGTATGAAATATTGGTGATGATGAACACCAAGCCCCGCCTTTAAATTGCTTATGACAACATCTGCATAGAGCTATCTTCTTGTTTTCTCCATAACTCCTCCTGATGATATCCATATTGCTGGTAATTGGGTTGTTAAGGCACACGCATCATTCAAGCGAGTGCTCATTACAGACTAAAAACCTGTCAAAACTGCTATTTTTCCCATTCCTACCAGAAAAATCTATAACGCCGCATCCCATTTTGAGAGCTGAACACAGCAGTCGTAAATCAGAGCGTTTGACAGAGTGCGATCGGCTGGAGTGACAGTGGGCCATAGATCATGCAGCGTGTGTGTTAGCTTAATGTCATGTGGGCTGATGGCTTCTGTTTACACATCTGCAGATACGGAGTGTACCCATGTTACCAGACAAATAATACAGACGTTTGTATTGAACATTTTATTAGACACAGCATCACAATCGACATTTATCATGAGTCTTTTTCTATTATTCACATGCCTAAAATTAAAGCTTTCACATCTCAATACGAAGAACATGAGTTTGGTTCTGGCATTGGATGTTACATGCATTTATTTCTTTTGCAATGTGCAATTTAAACTCATTCAAATGTTCAGCACGGGTGTTCTGGGATACAAAAGAGCATGCCGCTTACTATACATTAACACATAGTATTTTCATCCGTACAAAAGAAGTAGGGCACGCTCAAGTAAACGTTCTGTTCTTGAAAAAAATTCAAGTTAAAGAAAAAATGTATCTTTTTCAAATAATATTGTGCAGAACCAAACCATATATATCAGGGTTGTCGACACCATTTTGATGCACCTGATGGACTTTCAGTAGGCAGAGATGAACAGTCCAAGCACTGGAGACACAAAATCATGTAAAAAGGTCATTGATATTTAGTAAACTACAACAAAAACTATTCACTATTCAAAAACTACTCACATTCCAGCTTGTCCACAAACACGAGAGACACGAGAGTTCTTTTTACTGATGTTTACTCTGGTCTTTACTTCTTCATTACAGTTCACATCGTAAAACTAGCAAACACATCAAATATAATAGGCTCATTTTACACACGCATACAGATACACACACACTGAATAACATGTATTTAGAAGCGATTCCTTGATAGACTGCTGAAACATTTAATACAAGATGACATAATTGTATAAGTCTAAGGATTAGCTGCACCAAAACAGTTGGGGAAAAAGGGATTTGGGCTGTTTTGCGTCACCAAAATTGAATATATTTCAAGGAATGGATATGTTGGTGATACTACTGCACTTTAATAACCAGGTGATAAACATTTATACTCACACCTGCTCCTCTTTTTAATATTTTGTATAGAGTTATGTACTTGTTTTGTTTGTGTTTTGTTGGTATTTTTTTGTATTTGAACAGAGCACCTGTGAAAAGGAGAGTCTGAGTGCTCTCATTGGGTCTCTCTGTATAAAGAAAGGTAAATAAATAACAAATATATATAAGATATATTGTCAACTGTTACTCTGGAGGAGCTGGAGGACATGTCTGGGGTGGGGGAAGTCTGGGAGTCCCTGTTTAGACTGCTGCCTCCATGACCTGGCCCTGGATAAGCGGAAGAAAATGGATGGATGGATGGACATGTTATTTGTAGGAATCCCTCCACCACAACTGATAGTGCTGATCTGAGCAGTTGTTGCAGATTTCCTTCAGAATTTGACATTAGGATTCAACATGAGTGCAGGTTTTCGACATGTCTGGTGAAAAAAAAACTACATTATTAAAAGCAGACTATCTAAGGCTATCTTACATAATATTTACAACCTCTAGCGAGCACCATGTTTTGCATCAGTGACTTTTGCATCACTATAGATTCAGTAAAGCATGAAACTTTACGATCACTTATGCAGTTTTCCTTTGCTCATTAAAATGCAGTTGTTCTTCCCCACAGAGATGGCAACACATGTTTCTCCTTCTGATAATTACAGCCTATAGAAAAATGTCAAATGCTTGGGAAATTACATTGGCTTAGGCACCTGTTCTCAATTTAGAGCCGAAACAGTTTATCTAAGAAAGGTGGAGATGCAGGAGGAGCCACAAACTGGAACGTGCAGCTGTTGTCATTAGAAATAACTTTGTCACTACTTGTCATGTGTTGGTGACAGCACATCTGCCCTGCTATGATTCCCTCATGACTGCGTTGTGATTCTATGGTGATAAGGCGAGATTCTACGGGTTTTAAAAGTGCACTGTGGAACTTTTCTAGTGGGGGACCTGTCGCCTATTATAGATATTATTGCTTTGCTTTAAATGTTCTACAGTGTTGCATTGACTTGTCATGTCTAAGTTTTCAAGAGTTTTCATTGCAAAATGTCAACCTGCATTTCTACTGTGAGTGGGCTTGCCTCTTCATGGATCTGGCCTGTAAATGTTGCTTAATCCTGTTTGTCTCCATGGAGATAGATTGATTTAATGTCTAAAATATACCACAGTGTCGCATTAACTTGTCATGTCTAAGTTAAAAATGTACTTGTCTTAATTTTTCAAGAGTTTTCATTGCAAAATATAAACCTACATTTATATTGTCAGTGGGCTTGCCTCTTCATAGGTCTGGCGCGTAAATGATGCCAAAATCTGCTCGTCTCCATGGATATAGATTGATTTAATGCCTAAAATATTCCACAGTGTTGGATTAACTTGTCACGTCTAAGTTTTCAAGAGTTTTCATTGCAAAATATCAACCTGGGGGCTTGTCTCTTCATAGATCTGGCCTGTAAATGTTGCCAAAACCTGCTTTTCTCCATGGAGATAGATTGATTTAATGCCTAAAATATTCCAAAGTGTTGCATTAACTTGTCACGTCTAAGTTTTCAGGAGTTTTCATTGCAAAATATCAACCGGCATTTATACTGTGAGTGGGCTTGCCTCTTCACAGACCTGGCCTGTAAATGTTGCCGAAATCTGCTTGTCTCCATGGAGATAGTTTGATTTTATGTCATACAGTGGAACATTTCAGGCAAAGCAATAAGATCTTCATGGGGATAGGTAAAAGACCCTTCACCAAGTTATTACTGATGGGATTTTTGGCTCTTTTATGGAATCTGAATCTTTTGGATCTGTTCATTTCAAAGCGCCGTTCAAAAGACCGGCTCTTTTACCATTTATTTATGTGACAGAAGCCAATGTGAGAGCTCATTTTATCAACAAACTAATCACAGAGAGAAACGACCAAGGCTCAGATTTGTTTAAAACGGTTCAAAGTGAGAGTGGGAGTGTGTTTACTCTTTGAAATGATGCATAATCAAAATAAAACGTTCGACTACAATAATAATCATTTTAAAACAAACTGTTATAATGATGCCAAATATGTTTTTTGTGCAAAAAGCTCTCAGTCGTGTTGCCTGCTCTACTTCAGTCCCGATTCTTGTGTTGGTTCAGAGTTAATCAGTGTAAAAATGCATCAAAACTTGAAAAAATTCAGTTCTTTTAAAAAATGAGATTCGATTCCAACTGTTCACATTAAGGAGCCATTCAAAAGAGCCGACTCGTTCATGAACGTCACATCACTAAAAGTTACTGCTCCAGCAAAGGGGAAAATGAGCCAGGATTTTAGAGATATCCATTTGAAATCTTTTCTGCAGATTACTGCCATAAATCTAAGAAACAGTAGGCCTTAATTCTGCAAGTGTTTCATCTTTAAGTATTTTCATTAAAATAAAGACGTCTGTGTATTCTCTCGTCGTCTATATCTATATTCAAATAAAGTTGTTTAACAGCAACATTTTGGTACAGCCAAAACAGTGTTCATTTTGTTGAGATTATAGATTAACATATTGTTCCTAATCCCTGCAGGTCTATTGAGAATATCACCACTGTCAGATTTCATTTTGCTGTTTTTATTTATTCAGTGTTTTGTGAAGATATTGAAAGTAAATGTTGCGGATGTATTTTTTTATTTCCAAAGACACAAATCAGGCACGATGTACGATGTCAGGGAGAGTAATGTTCTTTGATGGCAGATGTTACTACCCTTTGCCGTATTCTTCAAGAGAATAACGGCACCACCTGCTCCAATATAACACAGAAGAGACACAGCTATTTGAACTATACTGTGAACTACTGCGAAGGCCGCGGAGATGAGCGAGAATAAGCACAAAGTCTCACAAATATGTTCTGTAAGAGAACAACCACATAACACTGTACAAAGCAACAGCAATGACACTGTCACGCCCTTGCAAATTTCAAAATACTTTTTTATTCACAAAATAAAACCAAAAAACTTTTAGTTCTAGGTTGTGAGAAGTATTGATGTGTGTTTTTGCACCAGGGCAAATTTCTGCTTTGATCCCTGCTGCTTAATTAAAGAAATATGCAGAAAGTAGAAAGTGACTATATTAAAATAATAAAATTTGACATTAACATATACTATAAAAATGTTCTTTCTTCCTTTGGCCTTTTTGGCCTCATGATTGAATTCATTACATAAGTATTCTAATGTTCTAGCCACACAGATATCCATTTACATTTTATACACACCACACAAGGTTAATAATCATATATCAAAGTATAAACACTGTTTCACTGGCTGCACGCTCTCTGCTGCAGGTCGTGGTGTTCTGGTACTTGGACGTACTTGTACATTGTGCGTGTCTTTTGTGTGGAATTCTGTGTCTCCTTTATCCAGTGTAATTTCCAGAACCTTAAAACCTTTACATTTTGTATTTAAATAAAGGTACCACTTCAAAATCCAGTCATAAAATCACTTGTTTACTCTTGTTGGAGACCTTTTAATAAATGATAAAAGTGAGTATTCATAGAGGAATGGAGAGTGTGGAAGCTTGTCTTTGAGCGTATCAGCTTTAATCATGCTCTTCTCTGCAGCTCAGACACTACTGCTGTTAGTTGTTGTGTTGCCAGCAGTCTTTGGTAAGCTGTCCCTAGTGTTCACTATCTTTAATCCAACAGCTGCCTTTTATCCTTCCATGTCATCATGTTTTCTGTGAGCCTGGAGATTATAATGAGACAAACTTAAAAACACTTTATGTCTGCAGTGTGCGTGGGTTTAGATATAAATGTGAGCTACAAAGCTCCAAACAACAAGATGTGAAGCTTTGACGTTGCAAGTGTCTGAGCCGGGGGAAAGCAAATGTCCATCAACAGACAAGACAATTAGAATTATACTCAGCCTGAGATGATCCCAATAAGAGCAGTGGTGTCCGCAGACATTATCAGTTTTATGAATTGACAGCTGGAGGCGCAGCAGTTGGTGTACAATAGAAGAGCAGGGGGGTGAGTACACAGCCCTGTGGGATCCAGACCTGTGGGATCCAGACCTGTGGGATCCAGACCTGTGTGTTGGAGGTATTCTTTCCCTGCTGCACATGCTGCCTCCAGTCTGCCTGGAGGTCAGCGCGATCCTTAGAAAAGGAATCACATTAAACTGGGAGTAGTAGCCTGTCGTGTAGTAGAGCTGCTCTGAATGTAGACTGATAAAGACTGACAGCTTGGTGCTCTTTATTGTTTTAACTTTGGGATTGGTAAGATACGGCCGGAGATGGTTGTCATGGCAAAACTGACAAATAGTGCACAGGGTTTGCGATAAAATAACTTCATTTGCCTCTCTATTGTTTCACTTTACTATTTATTTTTTAATCCATCAGAATCAGATATTTAGTGTTAGAAATGGTCTATATGTGACTAGATACATGAGTCCAATGCATTCTTATTTCAAACTATTAAAAGGCAAAGTTTTTGTAAAAAGTCCACGGTGCTTTTGCTGTACATTGAAAATAAGCACAAAGCCAGCTTGTGTGTGCATGTGTAAACAGCTTGATGAATATAATGGTGAGCAGTAACAATAGAACGAAGAGAAAATATTCATCGTGAACCGCAGTGGTGGCCATCTGCTTGGAAATTTCAAACGGTCAGATCCAATATGTGCAAACTGTGCCCAAACGCACCATGTCAGTGTCACACCTCAGCGCTCTGCCGGTGTACCCCTTTTACACGGTATAATGGGGCAGAATCAACTTACTGTCTCTGCGGGTAAATTGCATAAAAATTTTCATGATTTGGCAAACAGTACTACCACCGCGAAATAAATCACACATCACGAATACAAGGGCCGAAGTTACAATTTTCAGGTACAGGTCGTTGGTTTGTGAGTCGGTTATCCAAAGTAAATTGTTGAATGATGTAAAAAAATAGTAGAACATTTTTAAAACTTATAACACAAACGCCTTTTACCAATTACCCTTTATTTGATACTCTATTCTTATTTTTTGGGGGTGACCTGTAAGATTTCAGCTCACGTATCACCAAACCACTAGGGCTTTAAATACGCTCTTGTGTAGAATGTAATTACCATCACGCAAGCACTCTCCTGCCTCCATGCACCAATTATGCCTCTGATCACATGTTACTATCTCAGATGACCATTATAACGCTGATCATAGCTGCTAACTGCTCTTGTTCTACACAGAGCGAGTGTTTTAAAGTGTAATTATTCATGTACATGCTTTTACTGTCTGCGTTTAGGTACATTACAATATGTACTCTTCAAACTATGGCCCATCATGCGCGCTTAAAGTCTTTTGTTATTTAGGTACAATTCATAGTTTTTAAAAAAGAAGTACAGTTACATTCTAAAAATAACCCGTAATAAGTAGAATGCTTTATTTTTGTGCAATTATTCTATATGTTTTGCAGCTGTAAAACCCCTCACCACACACTTTATACACTTTTCTCACACAGGCATTAACATTTTCTCACATTTCTCTCTTGTTTAATTCATTAATAGTGACTCAACGACGAGACCATGAAA
Source organism: Periophthalmus magnuspinnatus (assembly GCF_009829125.3). NCBI lineage: Eukaryota > Metazoa > Chordata > Actinopteri > Gobiiformes > Gobiidae > Periophthalmus > Periophthalmus magnuspinnatus. The sequence continues at coordinate 31,048,122 of NC_047126.1, forward strand.
GTTGAACCGCGCTATAACGAGGGACCACAGCACTGAAAAGTTGTAAAATCAACTTTTCGGTGCTGTTCCGTGTTATAACTTTGACGCTTCATCAAAAACATGCTTGAAGTGGTTTTATCTGCCATCTGTGCATGTTTGAGTTGTCTTGCTATAGCTCCTGGCACTATTCGAACCCTCCTTAGCGGTTTATTAGCAGTACGAGCTCACGCCTCTTGCACGTAGCTCAGCCCACAGCCCTACGTAACTCTCATATCACATCACTCTCACAGCTCTCTGCAGCGCTCCTGTCCATAAACCCACACGGGCATTTTTCACAAGAGCAACGTGCAAAACGATACACCACAACTTCACAAACTTGATACGATGTGCAGTGGTTTAATTAGCGGAATACCCTGATTGTGATTGGCATTCTAAAGGAGGAGTGACTTACGGAGCAAGAGGCGGAGAGTCACAAAAACTGAAAGTAATTACACATTTTTTACACATTTTAATATGTGCGAATATAGCATTAATTTCAAAACAATCAAAGGTAATTTAAATATGTTAATTGTTAGAATTTTACACCCAAGCAAGTAATACCCCCGTCTTTCTAGTCTTGGTTTAGCTTCATGTAGTTTATTTGGATTAGGATTGGCACTTTAGACAGTCGACTGCTTTGGAAAAATGTATATTGTCGCTGGAGCAATTGTTACCTAGCAACCAAAGAGCCAATCCAGAGTGAGGCCGTTGAAAGTAATGCCCCTTGCTTTCCTGCACCGCTGGTTTAATGGCAAACGGGTGCTTAACAACGCTGTCAATCAAACCTGTTGCTAAGGCTAGCAGGAGCAACCTCAGGGAAAGAAGGAGCCTGATTTGTCAGTTATTAATGTTCATAATTTGATTTACGGACACATAAGTGAAATAAATGAACTATGATCACGTAGAGCTGGTTAGTACAAACATTTTAAGACCAAAATGACGAGTCTGACAGTAGCAGTTACAAAGAGAGGGGACACAGCTTTTCAATGTGAAGTGAATTGGAGCCAGAGTTGGAGCGCGCCCATGATCACTTCTTATTATTATTTGGAACGCGGCGGCTAACAGGTTAGCTATGTCCATTTACATACACAGTCCATGTTTTATACGTATATATATATGTACACATTTTAACACATTTTAATTTAATACCCAAACAAGTCATACGCGCTCTTAGACCAGTCCTTTCTAGTCTTAGTTTAGCTCCATGTAGCTTATTTGGATTAGGATTGGCACTTTAGACAGCCGACTTCTTAGCAAAAATGTATATTGTCACTGGAGCAATTGTTCCCAGCACCAGTGGGATCACTACCGAGCCCGTTTCATAACAATCCAATAACAGACAAGTCTCATGGTGTATAATTATCTTCTAATCTTGGCACAGGAAGGACAACACATTCATGATTATTGAAGAAAGTGGCGTTTGGTGTTAACAGGTAAACTAATTTGCCTCTTCAGTGCACTCAGTAAAAACAAAAATTAAAAACAGAACCTCTGGTGAAAAAGAAAACGTCCTTCATCAAACATTATTTCATACCTCTTCTAAAACTCAGTGACATTGAAAACAAAATGGCTGCTTTATATGTCTGCTTTTATGACGACCGGAGCAGCGCAGAGAGAATCAGAGGAAGAGCGTTTCAAACTGCAAGAGGCATCTGTAGATCACCTGGAAAATGGTTATGTTTATACCACAGACTGTATAAAGAAGTGGACGAAGTGAGTGTGATGAGACCTATAGTGCGCGGTCAAATGAAGCTCATTGAGGCTAGAACTGTTATAGAAGACAATTTAGAGCCAAGGAGTTCTGCTATGGAATTATATCATAGCAACCAAAGAGCCAATCCAGAGTGAGGTCGTTGAAAGTAACGCCCCTTCCCTTTCTGCACCACTGGTTTAGCAGAGAGCAAGCGCATAGCAACACTGTCAATCAAGCCTGTTGCTAACACTAGCGGGAGCAACCTAAGGGCGCTTGATTTGTCATATCTTGAGTTACGGACACATAAGCAAAATAAAAACCCCATGATCACGTAGTGCGGACTAACAGGAACATTTTTAACATTTTAGTTACAGAGAGTGGCCACAGTTTTTCAATGTAAAGTGAACTGGAGCCAGAGTTGGAGCGTGCATATGCTCACTTCCTATCTGGAACACGGCGGTTAGCATGTTAGCTATGTCCGTTTACATATACAGTCTATGTGGAGACTTACAGAAAACGTTTGACCTCCGTGATTGATAACAAAGCACTGAGATGAACTTTTGTTACTGACCAAATACTTATTTTACCGAGGAATTCACCAGTTTATTCCTTAAAAATCCTACAATGTGATTTCCTGCATTCCCTCCTCCCTCTTCATTCTGTCTGTCATAGTTGAAGTGTGTCTATGATGAAAATTATAGGCCTCTCTTGTCTTTTTAAGTGGGAGAACTTGCGTAATTGGTGGCTGACTAAATACTTTTTTACGTCACTGTATATATTTACCGAATACAGAATGCACATTTTATGCAACTGTGTTTTGGTATAGATAATATGATTTTTACATCATAATATAAGACAGTGTGAATGTATTTTGAACACAGCACTTGAAATACATCACAAAATACATCTTCATGCAAGTATTCATTATTCTGTGGCCACCTGAACCAACCTGGACTGCCTGGTTAATACTTGGCTGGGATACTGTTGGGAATACCAGGTGGCAGCAGTGGCCCTAGTACAAACTGTTGTTGTGTCCTTGCGTGAGATGCTTTACTCACTTTTTCTAGTTTATTATCACTAATGCCTGCTCATCTCCCTAAACTGAAGCTTGTATTTTCATCGCACAGTGGAGTCTGATGTAAATGATTGTCAGAATTATCTTTTGATTAGACGGAAACATCAGTAGCACAGATGTCTAAATATATATACCTCTGATGTATTTGCCTTGTTAACATTCATTTAATATCATCCACAGCAGAGGCATGGACTGGTGCAGGAACAAGTAGAGGAACGCTCGCTTTCCTCATTACCCAAAATGGATTCACCCGGAAACCGTGGCTATGTCTGTCAGCACTGTGTCTGTCTCCAGCTCCAGATTTCACACTTTCACAAACTGGACTGTTGTAACTACAGTATATTGTGAAATTCAACTAGTCCCCTGTGGTCCAAGAGGGCTACTTCATCAGACTTCTCATTGGGGGCTTTTAGAGGCGGGTGATGTAATCCTCCCAGATAGAGGCCAAGAACTGTTTCCCCCTAATGATTATAAAGGATTTTTATTATACAGAAAATATTTAAAACAAAATTACACAAGTGTTGGACCTGATTGTCCCCATCTCCATCACTACTACAACTACTTCTACTACTCATTCTACTACTACTATGTCTTCTAATACTACTACTATGTCTTCTAATACTACTACTATGTCTTCTAATACTACTACTATGTCTTCTAATACTACTACTATGTCTTCTACTACTACTCCTTCTACTACTACAACATCTTCTACTACTCCTTCTACTACTACTATGTCTTCTTCTACTACTACTACAAGATCTTCTACTACTACTACTACTACTACTACTACTACTTCTACTACTACTACTGCTACTATGTCTTCTACTATTAATACTCCTACTACTACTATGTCTTCAAATACTACTACGTCTTCTACTACTACTACATCTTCTACTACTACTACTACGATTACTACTTCTCCTCCTACTACTACATCTTCTATTACTACTTCTACAACTACTACTATGTTTTCTACTACTACTCTTTCTACTACTACTACTACTACTACTATGTCTTCTACTACTACTACTACTACTCTTTCTACTACTACTACTCCTTCTGCTACTACTACTCATTCTACTACTACTACTACTACTGTCTTCTACTACTACTATATCTTCTACTACTACTTCTACTACTAGTACTGTTTTCTACTACTACTCTTTCTACTAATACTACTACTACTACTACTCTTTCTACTACTACTACTATGTCTTCTACTACTACTGCTACTACTATGATTACTACTACTCCTCCTCCTCCTACTACTACTTCTACTTCTACTACATCTTCTACTACTACTACCACTATGTCTTCTACTACTAAATAATAAGTGTGTGTTTGTTGACATAAGATTTTACTATTGGTAAAGTTCCTTCAATCCAAACTGAAAAGTATGACATTTGTGTAGTATTTGCAGTACTGTGGGTGCATTAGCCTACTCCTGTCAGGTGCCCTCGTTATTCTCCCTGTAAAAACATATGTGTGTGCTGCCACTGGATGGCGCTGTCTCACTCTCAGCAGTGCGTGGGAGCCTCCTCCTCTCAATCACTCCACACTCCTCAGTCCACTGTTTTTTCTACACTTGAATCTCATGCACTGTATCCCACTAACAACATGTCATATGGAAGTGGACTTTTTCCTGCTCTTTTTTACATACTCCAACGGATTCAGGGCAAAATAAGACCCACCCTCCGCTTCTTAAAGGGCCCACGTTACACTGTTTTCTGATCTCTGTTATAATCAGCAGAGCAGAGGTTTAACAGAGCGTTTTGAGGTTTGTAGATGTAAACAGACTAATACTAAAGTGTTACTCAAACATGTGACAATGAAACAAACTACAACTCCAGGTCTGTTTTTGATCACGTAACATTCTCACATGGTTTAAAGCTGCTCAGTCATTTTTGCGTAACATAGGACCTTTAACCGCACTAAAACACAATATTGCTTCAACTTAGCACCTATTAGTGTTGGGTTATATGGAATTAACTTCACATACATAAGTATAATTACACAAAATGGTGCTTTTTTATTAGAGATTTAATTTGCAGCCTTGGTCCTCCAGCCACTTTTTCTGTGTTTTTGTTTCTTCTTCGTGTGTCCTTCACCTTGCCCCTGGTATAAATTCAAGGTTTGACTGTAGTGTCTTCCCTTTGTAAATGCAGTATCAGTATTCGTAATTATATTTTACTTGTGTCTTGGCGGCACGGTGACTGAGTGCCATCACTCATGTCTCACAGCAAGAAGGTTGGTTCGATTCCCGGGTCACCAGGCCTTTCTGTGTGGAGTTTTTCATGTTTCTCCCCGTGTCTGGATGGGTTTCCTCCGGGTACTCCGGTTTCCCCCATCAACCAAAACATGAACGCCCTTCGAGACAACTGTTGTTGTGATTTTGGGCGTTACAAAAATAAATGAATTGAATTGAATTGAATTGTATTTAAGTTAATATCGAGCTCTGATGTCGCTCTGTTGTTTTCGTTTATTCATGTGACGACGAGTCCATTATCTTCTGTCCTGTAGTATGGGCTGGACAGCGACACATTTTGATACCATTTTGTACTTTTGTGAAGCAGATTCAACAGAGAGTACTTCCAAAAGTTCCCGCTGTGTCTTGTGGCTCCTTAATGCATCACAAAATGCACCAAACAACACAAAACAACACAACTCAGAAGTCCGTTGGTCACATCTAACAGGATTAAATTAACAGTCTGTCAGATGCAGCTTTGACGTTGTAACTCCAAATACTATTAAAACGGTGTTGCGTGCGTTTTAATGTAATTCATCTCAGCTAAAGTTCGTGTCAAGGTTACAGTTGCATATGAATGTACACGGAGAAGAATGAGAGCGGCTCTTCACCCACTGAACCTTGAGGTAATTTCTGTAAATGTATGCAGCTGAACTCAAAGTTACAGTGACATTTTAGAGTCTTCACAGAAATACAATTCGGTGCATATCATGTACAATATGATGAATGTGTTAATAATTCAGGAGGAGTATGAATAACTTCACCTCCACTTCGTTGGGTGAGATTCGATGCAATGAAAGGAAAAATGACTGTGACCCAGACCTGTTCTTTATGGGCATTGTGGCTGTAATTGGTGCACAATTGTAGACAGTTTTGCAGTTACACAAAGCTGTAGTCAATAGATCCTCTCTGCTCTTTAAGGTCAGTGTTATAACAGAAAACAACAAGAGGCAAAAGTGTTATGTTCGCCTTATTACTCACTAATAGGACTGTAAAAACACTTCTGTGGAGAACGCCCTGGTTCAACAGTTACACTCAACACTTTTGCACGTACACTGGTCAAAAAAAAGTCGCCACGAAAAAAAAGGCCACACACTCTAATATTTGGTTGTTGCATTGATGATGTTAGAGTCTGACCGCTGCACAAAGCCTTCTCCAGCAAATCCCAAAGATTCTCAATGGGGATAAGGTCTGGACTCTTGGAATATGCCCGTGCCATCAGGGAAGAATAAATCCATTGATGGAATAACCTGGTCATTCAGTATATTCAGGTGTCAACTGACCTCATTCTTTGAGCACAGACTGTTGCTGAACCTAGACCTGATCAACTGCAGCAACACCAATCTGTTTGTTTAGTTAAATCCAGGTGGCGACTGTTTTTTTGGCTAAATACAGGATGGATTTTTATCTTGAACATTTTAACAACTTGAGAAATTAAGTGAAAAGGTATAATTGCAATCAAAAGTATCATGATTTCTAGTTACAGCCTTTGCACTGAGGCGAGCATAACACGATTAGGGGAAAAAAAAGTAAGTAAGTGATTTTTATTTTTTTAATATCCATTATTATTTTATTGATCAGAAGGGTCTCATGGAGTGAGTTAAACAAAAAGTTTGTTGGTTCAGTTCCAATGTTTACTATCTCTACTGTCATTCTTTGTTACTCTGCTCCACACGAGGCATAATTAAAGATACATATAAAAATATTTTAAAATTCCAATCGGGTTAGTGACTGTTTTGATTGACCAAATTGAAAACATTAAGATTTTACATGTTTTCAAAAAAATGTGACAGATTGTAAGGCCTGATATGAAATCCCAAGATCTTGACAACAAGTGTAAGCCATAAATTATAAGTTATTTTTAGCAGTTCCATTTTGCATAAATTGGTTAACTGCTATGGGCCATCTCATCTATCTGCCAAATGAAGGAGTAATTGCACCACGTTCATATTTGGCTTCTAATTTAGACAATCTGTCCTTTTCTTGTCTAGCATAAATGTCAGTGCAACATCATTAGGTTTTGGGCTGAAGAACACGGAGCCGACTTCAGAGAGGGTCAGATGTGATTATGGAGGGAATGGGCTGTTACTGCATCGGTCCAAAGGGAAGCCATGTTTGTTATTTTCACGGCGTACAGAAAGTACAGGAGGAAATGGGGGAGACGGGGGAGGGTTAAACAAGGCCAAGGTTCCTGCTGCCAGTCGGTGCTGCAGTTTTTTTGGCAAAGTACATGCAAGTATCGCCCAAATGTGTGTTGATTTCAAAAACTAAATTTAAGCAAGGACAGTTTGAACTTCAGATCCACTCTCGTCGCTTCATGCTGATGTGTCCTTGGGAAAGATTTCACTAGTTTGGCTCTATGAATCTGATACTGTGAAGTTTATTTGTACACAAAGTATTTTGAAGTGTTTTAGAGAATAAGAAAGAGATTAAAATCACAATGCAACAAATCAAAACATAAATAATCACAAATAATCATCATAAGATTAATATTAAAAGAGAAAAGTGCAGAATTAAACTCTTTCAGTCATATGCACAGATAAACAGAACCATTTGAACCTGGATTTAAAAATTGTCAAAGTAGAGTCCTGTCTCACATCTTCAGGAAGTTCCAGGTTTTAGCAGCATAAAACTGAAACACTGATTCTCCGTGTTTAGTCCTGGTTTCAACCTGGTTTAGTCCTGGTTTAGACCTGGTTTAGTCCTGGTTTAGACCTGGTTTCAACCTGGTTTAGACCTGGTTTAGTCCTGGTTTAGTCCAGGTTTAGTCTTGGTTTAGATCTAGTTTAATCCTGGTTTAGTCCTGGTTTAGTTCTGGTTTAGACCTGGTTTAGACCTGGTTTCTTCCTGGTTTAGTCCGGGTTTAGTCTTGGTTTAGTCCTGGTTTAGTCCAGGTTTAGTCCTGGTTTAATCCTGTCTTAGACCTGGTTCAGTCCTGGTTTAGTTCTGGTCTAGTCCTGGTTTTGACCTGGATAAAACCTGGATTAGTCCTGGTTTAATTCTAGTTTAGATCTGGTTTGGTCCCGGTTTGGTCCCAGTATAGTCCCAGTGTAGTCCCGGTTCAGCCAGTGCAGAGACCTGAGCACAGGACACATGTGTGAAGTACTTCCTGGTTCTAGACCTGAGCACAGGACACATGTGTGAAGTACTTCCTGGTTCTAGACCTGAGCACAGGACACATGTGTGAAGTACTTCCTGGTTCTAGACCTGAGCACAGGACACATGTGTGAAGTACTTCCTGGTTTGAGTCAGGACGCGATACAAACCTCTAAACCACTGCACTACACCTATTACCAGAGATAATTGCAAAGTTAAACTGAAATTATTTTGAACCTTGAGACGGGGACAGAAAATAGTGAAGGGAAGATTCCTTTGATAAATCAGCACAGATGAGACTCATGATGTGTCGCCCTCAATATGCTGCTCTGTGTGCCGCTGTGTCCTTAAGCACGACACTTCACTAGTCAGATTAGTACATTATTCATTCTTTTATATCCTCTTATTTCTAAAATGTTAACACTGAAATGATTCATTCTAATTATTCACCTACGGGGTGCACTTTTGGTGTCCTTTCCTCTGCCTGTTATTGTGTACTCTGTGCTTCAGCCAACCTCAGATCCATTATCCACACTGCACAATACTTTCTGCCCCAACTATGCTCTTTCTGCCCTTTTCATATTACCAGCGATGGAAAAAGGTTTGAAAAGACACCATTTTGGCAGGGTGGATACCATCCTGTGAGGCAATGTGCAGCCTCTGAACACTCCACCTGTATTCTTCCAAAAGGCTGGACACAAATAATCACTCACACTCTCACATCGTGTACACTTGTGTGGGAGAAATGTGCGATTCTGTAACGGCACATCCTAAATAAAAATAAGCAGCAAATTTATCATGTGTGTTTTTATTTCTATTTGTTAGTCCTGTCTTAAATCTAAATTAAAAATGGCTTTACCTTAGACAGTCTTAACTTTCTTTTTGTTGAAGTAAACCTAAATCTACCTGGTGCGTCTTGTATTTCGTCCTGCACGTGTTGCACTTGTCTCTCGCTGCCTACATGTTTTCATATGCAGCTCCTCACCCCATTACAACAACAGAACCCTAATAAGTGACAGTGTTTTGTTCACAGCTGTCATGGCCGCCCCTGCAGTTGCTCTGTGAAAGCTGGTGTCTGGGACCTGTCATGCTGCGTGCACGTTCACACAGTAGGACGTTATTTTACACATGGCGTGGCACGTGAATTGTTGTATCATTCATGACAACCCCGTGGTCTGTACTGTCACACTACACTGGGATACGTGGATGCTTTGTGATGCAACGAAACACTATTAAGTCAATGGGGAAAAACAAATTAGTTAGGGTATTTTGGAGAAAGATCCTTAAGCAGGGTTTGGCCTGATTAGTACTTGGATAGAAGATCATTGGGAATATCACATGCTAAGGTATGGCAGCAGAGGCTCAGAGGTACGATTTCTCGCCCACCAAGCCATATGTCAGAGGAACTGTTCACACATACTGTCATTGTGTCCTTGGGCAAGACATCTGACCCATCTTGCAGTGATGTGATGAGTCAGCTCTATTGAACAGTTGAATCTTTCTAATTTGTTTGCATTTTTATGCTGATTAACACTGAACCGACACAAAAATTTGTGGAGAAGCAGAGCAGGCGACACGAGTGAGAGCTCTGAGCACAAAACAGATTGGCATCATAATAACAGTTGGTGCAACGTTTTATTTCGATTATGCATAATTTGAAAGGGTAAACACACTCCCACTCTCAGTTTGAAACATTTTAAACACATTTAAGCCTTGGTTGTTTCTCTCTGTGATTAGTTTGTTGATAAAATGAATCTCACATTTGCTTCTGTCATATAAATAAATAGCAAAATAGCCAGTCTTTTAAATGGCTCAAAAGATTTGAATCCCATAAAAGAGCCATAAATCCCATGATTACCATATTGCCGAGTATGAATGTGGCGTGTTTGGTGATTGGTGGTGGTCAGGGGCTAATGGTGTAGATTAGCAGCCCTGCTCCAGGTAGTTTGTGGCAGTTGTGGCTATAGCTTACCACCACAGTGAAGAGAATGAATAATGCAGAATAAAGCACTTTGGGCGTCTAGACAGGAGATATATAAATGTAAGGCATTAATTCAAATTGATGTTTGGAACTTGATTACTTATTCATAATGTCTGAAAATGCATTTTGTTTTTCCCATTACTAGTTTCAAATGTAAATGTAAAGAAAAACAAGATTGCTTTTCTTCTAGTTTTGTGTTCAGGGGAGCTTATTTCAATTCTGTAATTTGACAAGGGACAAGCTTCTGCTGAAACGCCCGTCTGTAGGTCAGAGACTGGAGGACGAGCATATGGAGCGCCCAGAGTTTTACGGGAAAAAATATTTGCTGCAAAATTGCAGCACCTTTCCCACCATCAACCATTTTCTTTTTGAAGTCTACACTTTTTTCATTACTCCAACAGTCTGAGATTACTTTTAAAACAGAATCACACAGGACACAACACCCTCTGTTTCTGCAGCTTCATCAGGATATAGTCTCTATTTTGTTCTTTTGCATACATTATTCCCACTGAGAGCTCTTTTAAAGCCAGACAGTCAAACGCAGCTGATTTGATTGAAGTACAGTCTGCTCGATGTTGGACTACTTTAGCTCTGTGGTGAGTGTAGCAGATTTCCCACACACAGTTGGACTCAAGAACGCAACACCATCCACTAAGGCTCTAGGGCAATCTGAGGCTAATTATGCAGAGAAAAGTGTCTGCCTATGGCTAGAATCTGCCTCTCCAAAACGTCTGCAGAGTTAGCCGTGTAACTTTAAATTTAGCTCAGTAAGATCTCTTCTGAAGGCAACCGGGAAAATGTGTTCAATGAGGCTGGTAATTTAGCTGGATGTCAGGCTAGATGAAGCCAGGGGTGGTATGAAACTGCTCCCTGTGAAATTCTAATAATTTAACAACTCTTAGAGAAGTACCAAAAGTGGTCAATTTTGAGGTATTGTATATGTTCCAAAATCCCAACCAGGAGAGGGGGATTTTGGGGAAGGGAACAGCTACATTACCCTACAATGCCTAAGTACGGAACTGGTCAGACGTTTTGTTCAGTCATGTTTTAGTGGCATGGAATAGGACGGATATAACATGGTAACGAGAGACAAATGCATTTTCCAGATTTTCCAGTCCTGTGTCCACATACCAAGAAAATATCATGAAATACCATAAAGCAGGCTGACTGATTTGTCTAATTTCAATGTTTACAGCTCGAGATTGTGACGTCACATGTCATGAGAGTTCAGTTGGTCGAAAGTTACAATAATGGACATTTAAAGCTGTCAACTGCACGATTTGTTTTCGTCTTATAATGAATTTAAATCATATGGCAACAGGATCACGATCAGTCTTGGCTATGATGAAAGTCTGTGAGTGAAAATCAGGCTCCAGGCTCTGGGATAACAGCTCCGTAAATGTGCAGGTTTGCTGAGGTTTGCCAACCATTATGTAAAATAGGGAATTGTTCTGTAATTTAAGGCTGAAAATGAAGATTGCTAGCTAAAGGAATGATATGATAGTCACTCTCGCTCCTTCGTCCTGTTTCTGAATGAATACAAAGCTCCTCTGACGGCTGTTGCACAGAGAGCAGCTCAAACATGCCAGACTTGCGTCTTCTCCGCTCTGCTCTGTCACAGCTCTGAGCTGTCAATCAAAGCTGATCCAGTGCCACTGTCCCCGTCTCTCGCTCTCCAGCTCAGAGCAGAGCACGACGTCTGATAGTACTGGTGACTAACTTTACTACCTCACCAAAGCGGCACAATAGGATTATTACGATCATAATAATGACAGAAAGAGCACAAGGATGTAAGGGAATCTAACCTCGCAGGATTAGGATGCAGACAGGGCAAAGTCACAGACTTCAGCCTCATGTGAAGCAGCTTTTGCAGCTATAGATCCACATCAGATCAAACTGTAAAGTCTCATCAGACTGGGCCCATACAGGCAGAGGGGAGCACTCTGCAGTGGGAGCATGTGGAGGGGCATCCGAACGGCACATGAATGAACATCCCAGGGCAAAGTCCTTAATTTGCATTTCAGATTTTTATTTTGGATAGTTGGCGCTAGCTCTGTATGCTAGCAGTGCTTTCACATTTGTAAAATAAAAGAGAAACAGGGAGAGATGATCCTGTTCTTGTGCCACAAAAAAGATGTCACAGACGCAGTGAGAGGAGGGCTCACTCTGATCAAGACTCTAAAATATCAGACAGACTTAATGTCAGTCGCAGCTCATCTTTGGTCATGCGACAGCTCTAAATGTAACCTTTAACCGGTCTCACTCTCAGACCTACAACCCATGATTTTTTTAGTTTACTTTTTAACATTGTTTTGGCTAAAGTCATTTTGCACTACTCCCAGAAGCATCGAGGATTTCCATGGCAACAGTCATTTATTACATCCCGAGCTCTATTGATACTTTCTCTGGGGGTGTGAAGCTAACTTAAAGCACTACACTGTTAAAAGCTCTGTTAGTCAAGTTAAACTTAATCTGAGTTTTATTTTAACACAATCTGACCAGAAAGAGCTGACTCGATTGGAACTACAACAGGTGAGATAATTTGTGCGCTTAAACAAGTCTCTCACACATAAAATTACACTCAGAAGCGAGCTAGCATTAGTCACTCTCACCTTTTTTGCTAAAAATCAAACATCTAAACAGGACCATGAACATCTGTATTGATCACAGACTTCTGAAAATGAGTTGCTCAAATCTATTTTGTATTTTTTCTTGAGTTTTCAGAATAATAAAGAATGTGTTTGTTAATGTTTGCATCACTTTTCCAGATGCAGATGTGGATATGTAAATGAACTCCCAAACAAAATTTACCCGTTGGTGCCAGTAAAGTAACCATGAACATTGATCGTGTCACCATGGTAACTCCTGAACATTCTACCAATAGAAATGCATGTAGTACACCCCCAGCAGTAAAATACAGTTTCAAATAGACTGCTACTCCCATCCTATTTCCCATGCTGTAGTAAGTGTTATCAATTTTGCCAATAGTACTCATTTCAGCGTATTATTTCTGTTCAACTGTTCTACTCACCTATACCCTCTCCCAATTCCCAAAGATGAGAGAGCTTACTCAGGAGGTACCCCGGGTTGCTGCTTGCAGTGTGCACTCTGCAGGTGAAGAGTGAATGTGACACATGCCTGGGACTCAAATCCACTTCCTCTCTCCTCGGGGACTGCAGCAGCCCGACTACTTCTACCTCCATCTGCCTCCTCGTGTGTTTTCACTCCACTGATCTTCACTCGTGACATCATCTTTAAGCCTGACCTACAATAAAGCCTTTCTCCCAATCTTCTCGGACTCCAATGTGCAAAAGCCCGTCAAGCAACGTGCACACTTTTGGGATGAGCTGGTGCCAGAGTTGACAGGAGACAGTGGGACACTCGGTTGGATTTTCAGCTGAAAGACCAATCAATTTCACTGACAAGAGAGAATAAGACTGAAATGAGGTGTTACGCCACAATCACATTTCATGCTACATCTATTTGTCAATCTCAGAGTCAATTGATGATCTGTTTAGGTGTTCAAGTGTGAGATGTGTCCGTGTGGGTTTGTTTACCTTTGTTACATTATAAACCATGAACTTGAGTTGAACTTGTCACTGTTAACTTTTTCATTTTTCCAGGCGCAGTGATTTTCATTTTGATTGAATATTGCTACAGTCAAAAGGTTTTCATTGGTTCTGAAACCAGCCACAAGAGGTTATACGCTGATGTATTTGCTGGTGGTCTTAAACCTGGGAAAGAAAATAGACAACTTGACAAAATGAATCCATAGTCGACAATTCATAAGGAGAAAAACAGCCTTTAGTTGAAGAAAATTAGTCTCAGATTCAACAGTGAAAAGAATAAATAATGTGCAGTGGGTCCAGCTGTACAGTCAGAGCTCATAATATTACAGCTCAAATAAATCTGTATGCAGAAAACTCCAGACCCCCGCCTCGAATGTGATTTATTTATTTCATAAAAAAAAAAAAAAAAAAAGTTCTTCAGAAATAGGGCTTTGCAGGCTTTAATACAATCTCACATTTTCCAGGGGCATGGGGGTAGGGGGCACCACTGAGCCCTTCTGCTTAGCACCCAAATGACTCGCACTGGCCCTGTTTTAATGTCTTTTACTTCAGTACGTGTGTGTTTCTTTATGCAAATCTTGGCACAAAAATATTTCCGCTTCTACCCTTCTCTATTTTGTGACTTACTGAGCCTTGTTCCATTATTAGCCTGTAACTCTCGTCGAGTCTGATTGGCACTTGCATTTAAATATAACACCTCTTTCTTATCAAAAGCTAGCATTGGCTCCACACCTCCAGCACACAGTTTAGACTATGTGCAAAGAGCATTGCAGTGTCAAATTGAAAGTCAAATTAAAATGTTTCAGAGTGAATAAAAAGTTTACACTTTGTAAAGGCAGTATTATTTAACAAAGCCTCCAGATCTGTACTATGCCTTTGCCAGTAAATCTGCTCTTAGTTTAATGTACATTTTACAGAGCCCCAATATATTCAAACTTGAGTTTTCCAAACATGTCTTCATTTTGCATTTTGAATGCCTTCATTTTGCATTTTAATTGACAGATTTCAAACTGTATAAGGAATATGAATAGAGAAAGGCTCACAGAATAGTATAGATCGTATAGGATAAACATTGGCAGTGACAGCCCTGGCCCATGTATGTATGTGTGTATGTATGTGTGTCTCTTGCAGTGTGCGCAGTCTTTGGGCTCCTTTAAATCCTTGAGCGAGATTGTGGTTGTGATGAATGGCCGGCGTCTCCTCCTGGCGGGTTGTTAGGCAGAAGAAGGCAGGCTCAGATGACAGTGGACAAAGCAAAGGCTCCAGTGCAGTATCCAGTACGATGATCACAGAATGGACTACTGTGTGGAGTTGTCTGGAGCCAATGTGTATAGTTTGTAAATAAGAAAGTAAAATACATTGAATATTTAATGAACCTCTGCATGTTGCTATTTGCATTTAGTTATGCATGGTAGACACCTCGTCACTCTACCTTTTAGAGTGCACTGGTCCCTATAGTAATCAATTTACCAAACACTGACTGAGGAAGGTAACACTCACAGAACCTGACCATCTGACTTTCTGTTGCTACTAAACATTTAGTTTTCTCCAGCAGACACAAAGAGCGGGGCAGTGTTTAGAGGTGCAGCATATCCAGCTTTACAATTTCTTAAACCAAAACATTAGAAATAGTGCCCACATTGTGCGCTGTATTAAAATACAGGATTTGTTGTTGCTGGACACGAAATCCTGTATGAGAGGTTTTTCTATATGATCAGGTTTTGTTTCTAGTCCCTTGTCTGATAAAGGAGGGAATGAAACTCCATGCACTCACGTGGCTTTTAAGTGAAATGCTGAAATAATACCACTATATAACAATATTTTTGTGCTGCACCAGTTTCTCCAAGACACATTTGACAGCATGTACAACACGTCAACAGACTTCATCTATGCACTACAGAAAACACAATATGTTGTCTTTGTTTACCCAATTAAATATTAACACAACAGGAGAAAATCATTTTTTATTCTCCTATCCAGTTGGATGTGCCCTGCATGGGTCAGCAAATGAACAGGAGCTAGTACGAGATGTCCACCTTTCCACAAACAATATGAATAATGTATAGAGCGGTGTACACTGTGGCAAACACACAAGGAACAATAACAGATATACCTGAGAGCTCTAAAGTGCAGGTAATACCAGCCATGTGCTCTGTTGGACATGCTTTTCAAAGCTGCAGGTCAGACCATCTCAGTACCACATGTAGATTAGCAGATTAATTTTTCAGCAGACTGTAAGATGGGACTCCCTCTTCCCTTCAGTATATTTTATATTAAAACATTCATAGAGCTGAAAATTAATTTTTGAAGCATTGCTTTGGGAAATGTGGCAGAGGAGGGGTGGTGCTGTGATTTGTCTTTCAGCAAAACACAGTGAGGAGGAATATTTTTGTTTTGTGTTTACAGTATGTGCTTATGTGCTTTTTTGACAGTAACCACATCAATGTTTTTTCTAATGTTTATACTTTGGTTTAGCACAAAAAAGTATAATTTCCTTTTTTTAAGTTCAGTCTCTCAGATTTACACTGTGGTCTTGGTCTGAGGGTTGAATAGATGATGCAATCCCAGTCTACATATGAGTAAAATAAAGATGTCTACTGAGCGGCAGTGGCTCAAACGGTAGAGCGCTGTCCACTGATCCAACTGTTGGCGGTTTGAATCCTGTTCTCGACATAAACATCATTTGTTGAGAGGTCAGATCCACTGACCCACAGGTTATTGAGCAAGACACTTACCTCACCTCGCCCCCAGTGTCTGTCTACACTGGTGTATGACTGTGTGTGTGTGTGTGTGTGTACATGGGTGAGTGGATCCTTGATGTAAAGTGCTTCGAGTGCCTTGAAGGTGGCAAAACGCTATATAAAAATGTGATTACTCTGACCAAGGATGTCAAGATCAAGATCTGTGATTATTCAGGTCACAACATAATCATAAGAAACTAAAAAATAACAATCTTAATCATTTTAGAAGCAAAATTAAGCCTTTTTTAATTCAATTTAATGTCCAAAAAACTACACAAATAACTGTATCTGGCTGTTTATGTCACTTTGACTTGGCTTTTACATTCAGAGACCTTCATTTCTTAAAGCTGGTCTTGAGGAATAGTAACACATGTAACATCCTTAGATTCAACAGACCAAGGCAAAGTGAAGTGTCTTGCCTGAGAACACAACAACAATATAACACGGGGAGAGGAGATTCATGAATAATACAATTTAAAACCACAGAAACCTCGACCAAAAGATAATATTCTTTGGCCACAAGTAATACCTTTAATATTGTGTCCTCTTTTGCGTCTTATAGAAATATGTGTTGTGATATTCAGGAGTTACAGGGGTCAAGATGATTCTCCATGGACTATTTTCAAATCCAGACGTTTACTTCAGCCATGGCGCAGCGCTCTCCAAAGGTCAGAGTGTTGTGTTCAGTGGTACTTGTCTAACTCCACGACATAATGTGAACTCTTACTTTGTGCTAAAATAGATAAATTATTCATAACGTCACCGCTCAAAGTAGTTAAAGCTGTGCAACATGTATATAGGCTAGTTTTGATAATACAGTAATTCCCAACACACTGTAAGGATTTTGTGCTGTATAAGTGAATTGTCAAGAAATGTATATATATATATATATATATATATATATATATATATATATATATATATATATATATATATATATATATATATATATATATATATATATATATATATATATATATATATATATATATATATATATATATATACAGTCTGGTTAATTATTTAGCTTATAGGTTCTAGATAAATTGCTCAGAAATTGTGAAATGTTGTCTGTTATTGACCACTGTTTGATTTTCTTCAGTTCAGTTCAATTTAATTTATAGAAGACATTTAAAAACAACTTAAGCTTCGCATAAAAACCAACAAAAACATAAATACAGTGGTCCCTCGTTTATCACAGGGGTTACGTTCTAAAAATAACCCACAATAGACGAAATCCGCAAAGTATCAGCTTTATTTTTTACAATTATTCTATATGTTTTTTGCTGTAAAACCCCTCACCACACACTTTATACACTTTTCTCACACAGGCATTAACATTTTCTCACATTTCTCTCTTGTTTAAACACTCTCAAAGTTCAAACCTTCGTATATTATATCTCGCTTCCTCGATGATCTCTTTAAATGTTTTGTTCACGTGTCTCTGCTCCAGCGGTGTCCACAGAGGCGCCTCTCCGTGCACAGAAACACTTAAGTCCAAAGCGTTTCTGAAAATTGTCGGTGCAGAACGTTTCATCGACGTTGTGGGTTTTGTCTGGGAGAAAACTTGCAAACATACAGCACTTCAGAGTCACACTGCGATCCAACATTTATGTAAATTTGTCTGAACACATTCTGTACTGTACAGGAGACACGGCACGGAGGAGACTGATGGACAATGGTCTACAGTCCAACAGCCAATCAGGACGGAGAACACAATGCACGTTCATACGCTGGAAAAATTGCACCAAAAATAGGTGAACAGCGAAGAACAACTGTATAGAGATAATGCGAGACATAAAGAGCACTAAAACAATAAAACATCAAGATTAGCTAGAATTAAATGCCAGGGGAGAAGAAGTGGGTTTCTGTCTAGTATTAAACCGCATAAAGACTGTGAGGATCTGACAGACAGAGGGCACTGTTCCATAGTCTAGACACTACCACAGAAATTGCTCTGTCATCTCTGGTCTTGAGCTTTGGACACAGCTGACCTCTGACCTCAGGTTCTGGGTGGAGTACAGGGTTGCAGTAACTCCCTCAAATAAAGAGGACCCATAGAGTGCAGTTTTCTAACTTACTGTTGGTTACATCCACAGTTTTTTAAGCCCTGTGAGGCGACTGCTTTTGTGATTTTGTGCTGTACAAAATTCAATTGAACTGAGTCATGTGTATCTACAGTACATGCAGCGTTAGTCATTAAAAGATACAGCTGTACTACTGATCTACCTTGAACTTTCTGACTTTTACTGAGTTGCAAAAATAAAGTTTGGCTCTTTCGTACATTTATTTTGTAGGTGAGGGAAAGTGTCAGCAGCCAGAGAAGCAAACATATCTATCTTAGCAAAGACCCAAATTGGAGAGGACCATGCCAAGTCAGTTTAGGGCGGGAAGCCAAAACTCGGAGCAAGCACGACTTTGGGGATGCAACAATAAAAATAAAAGATGACAACAATGGAAACACGGCTTAGACTAAACACCCCTGTTCTGTTTATTTTGGAGCAAGGTGAGGAATAAATAAGGACGCAGATATTAACAACTCACTGCACAAAGCACGTTTGCCCTTGTCCAAAACACATATATTGTTTCTTAGTTAAGATGCATCAATAAAATGGTGGATGGACTGTATTTTTCTATAGCTCTTTTCCACTTTCAAGGCTCTCAAAGCGCTTTACATCAAGGAACCACTCACCCATTCACACACATATTCATACACCAGTTTACACAGACTCTGGGGGTGAGCAAGATTAAGTGTCTTGCCCAAGGACTGAGCTGGAATCGCACCACCAATCCTGACAGCAAATACGATCTATAGGGACTACAGAGCTGTTATAAAGCATTCATATGAACATTTAATATTTCACACACATGTACCTACTTTATATCATATTTTAGCTGCAAAACATTTCCCAAATTCTCAGTTGAAATGAATGAGATTCCCA
This sequence comes from Periophthalmus magnuspinnatus, assembly GCF_009829125.3. Taxonomy (NCBI): domain Eukaryota; kingdom Metazoa; phylum Chordata; class Actinopteri; order Gobiiformes; family Gobiidae; genus Periophthalmus; species Periophthalmus magnuspinnatus. The sequence continues at coordinate 31,067,485 of NC_047126.1, forward strand.
CTTAACCGTAAGTGCCTCCACAAAGAAAGTTTTAGTCACATTTACGGCAAAAGTGGGGTGCTTTGGTGAAATGGTGCAATGGACAAACAATAGATTTTAAATTTTAAATCACACTTTTTTCATAGTTTGTCCAAGGGTGCGACTTATACTCAGATGTGATTTATATGTGAAATGATGATAAAATATATAATATCGCATCTTTGTTATAGTTCACACTGTGCGAGGGGAGTCTAGTCTTGTACCAGTATCTACTTCTGGAGCAGGCAGAGTTGTTCAGAAACGACACTGAGGATGAAGAATTCAATTGATTTAGTGATTTGGAGTGAGATTCAGCGTAAACTTGTTAGCTTGTTTTTTAGTTTCGTTCTTTAGTAATCCGATTAACTGTTAATATCTTACATTAACATACCAGACGTGTTCAGTTCTGTCTATGCTTCATGTAGCTGAATAAATATGTATTATGTAACGTTGATTATACATGTTACAGTTCACTTGTTTGACCACTAGATGGGGCTGTTGTGTTTGTAATACCTGTAAGAAAATTTACTTGACTTGTTTTCTTTAAGACATTTTATATTTAGTTGTCTCTTATTTATTTCTCCCTCATTTATAAAACCATAAAGGCAATCATTTTTCATTTGGAACAATATTATAAATGTTTAGTTTATCATGAGTCTAGTTTAAGGTCAGTTTTGTGTGTATATGTGATATGAGCCAGAGCTTATGTTTTATTTGATGTGTTTGCTAGTTCTACGGTGTGAACTGTGATGAAGAAGTAAGACCACAGTAAATATCAGTGAAATGGAGTCTCGTGTCTCTCGTGTTTGTGGATGAGTGCCATATGTTACGTTAGCGTAGCGTGTCTGATTAACTGTTAATATCTTACATAAACATACCAGACAGTTTGTTGTCAATGTGTTACATTAGCGTGCTGTACTGCTATTCAGTCTGTTGTTCTCTATTTTATTCTTATAATTATAACTTGCCTTTAAAGACTTATATATGTGTTTTTCTTCATTATTACACATTTTTTGCTGGTGCAACATATGCTAGTAGTCCAGAAAATAATGGTACATTGTGATATCAAGTCTATTTTTATATAGAATAAAACATATTTTTATTCTTCTGACCCGAGTTAAAATCCTTCAGCACCACAAATAGATCTGCTAAAATTACTTCCAGTATTTTGCTTTGTGTACTGAACTATGTAGCTGCTTGGATTTGAGTGTTGAGTAAATGTGTTCCCATTTGACACTCTGGCTGCTCTGGTTTGGATGCCCACCCCTTCTCTCACACTCACATTGGGAGCAGTATTTTGGGAGCAGGTCCAGGTGCCGTGGAGAGAGTGACTAATGAGCCTTTCACAGCACAAACAGCACATAATCAGAGCTTCTGAGGATCTGTGTCTGCCTGCTGTCCTGTCTGAGTAATTATGGGAGGGACTCTATTAATCCAGTGGCAACCAGCAGCCCAGAGGCATGCACTGGTGCGGGCACAGCGGAGTCGCGTTGTGGTTTTTAAAACAGCAACAAGACATGAAACAATACTGAAATACGGTGACAGGATTATCATGGCCAAAATTAACAATTATATCAGGAAGCTGCTGACAGTTTAAAAATGTTAGAGATATGAATAACCAACCACCAACATGGATTATGGATTATGAAAGTGATGACTGGAAGGATTTATGCACAATATTTTTTTTTTTTGTTGTTATTTGAAATTGTGAAATGTTCGTTTCAATTCGTTGGACCTGATATTTGTAATGTTAAGAGGAACCCACCAAACTCTGTAATGTGAATTTATCAACATGTAACACTGGCCCAACATCGTGGTTTGTACCCAGGGCACCGAATTTTCTGCTACACCCTTTGAACTTCGGGTTGGTGGATGCATAAATAAACACTTGAACCACTGCAGCAGCCTGAGAATTAGTAGCACAGTTAGAGGAAGAAACATAAAGTAGGTTCAGTCGGGTGTATGTGTTAGATGTACTGAAACTAAACTGATGGGATTTGATTTGGATCATGTGCCATTTTGAGGCAGAACCTGGGGAAACCTATATAAGTTCATAGTCAGGAGTACCTAGCTGGAGGATAGGCCATGTCTTATGAGGGGCGCAGGCAAAAAACAACCATAAACCAGGCAAAAAAACAACCAAAACAAACAGAGATGTGAACCAGCCCACTCCACAGAAAACCCCATTTAGCTCGATTATAGACCAGACCTCCCACAGTTAGAATAATTACCTTGAACCAACTGCACATTTTTCCTCGGGCCTCTGTACGTCCAGTCAGGGTATACATGGACGAAATGATGCAACAGAAAGATTAACCATTCTCTGTCTCCCATCAATCAGGCCTTCATTTAAACCCTGCCTGTTTAATTGCACATATTTGGACGGTGCTCCACAGTGATTGATCTACATTGCTATATATTTGTTATGAAGAATTTGCCCTCTGCTGCCAAATAGTGCTCCGAATGCAGCGTTCTTCCCAATTGCTTTCCAAAATGGAGATTTCTTTGGCACCAATTTCACTTTTACAGACTCACATCAGGAAAAGGAAATGATGCTGCGGCACATGCCCACGGTGAGCGATTAGAAGGGCATGTGAGTTCAAGCAGAGACCAGCAACTTATTAAAAACTTGTGTTCTGTTTAGACTATAACTTTACAGCAAAGAGACAGAGGGCACTGCCATCTGCACAGCCATTTTAACGTGCAGAAAAATTGCACATTTACTCATTTCCAAGAATGAACAGTGCAAACATTAATCCATTCCCTAATGAGCCATTATACACAAAGATATGAACATATTTTAAGGTAAATAAATATGCCCAGTCTCACTTTGTTAGATAATTGTTAGTCTGTGGAAAAAATTACAAAAGGTAAAGGCACATTTAGAGCACACCTTTTATGCAATATCGACTTTTCAGAGCTTTTAATAATGTTATAGTTATTTTCCCCTCAGCATTTACTCAACTAAATTTGTATTTGAAGAGATTGGTGCATGTTTGTGTAATCTATAATCACTTATTTTCAAGATGTCATTTTGTCTCATGTTCACCTCCACCGGCACACGCCCACTGCTCTCTACTTACTTTGTTCTTCTGTTTTATTTTCTTAATCGATGATGCATTCAGGATTTGGCAACATTGTGTAGTCTTATTGGTGCATGACAAAAATCTACAGTAGACACAAGCACAATAGGACTTGCTATTGACTTGCAAGAATTATAATTATGAGGCGACAGTGGCATCGAGTGGTCAGATCCACTGTCTCACAAGTTGGCGGTGCGATTCCAGCTCCCACAGATGAATGCTGTCATTATGTCCTTGGGCAAGACACTTAACCCACCTCAATGTGCACATACACTGAGGGCGAGGTGGGTTAAGTCTGTGTATAAATGTGTGAGTCGTTCCTTGATATAAAGTGCTTTGAGTGAATTGAAGGTGGAAAACCCTGTATAAAAATGTGACCATTTACCATGATTATGACTTTTCATGTGTGGGTAGTAAAAACATATTGTACCTATGACAATAGGCATATACTATGCAGTATTGCCATAAAATCTAATTCACTGAGTAGGTGCAGTTAGAACACTTCAAACACTGCATTTATTCAGGTGGTACAATGCAAAAAATGCTTCCTCTGTATGATGAAGCCTCATTAGACTGAAATAAACATGTCACCTGTATGATGAAGCCCCAGTGGACTGAAAAAAAACATGTTAAGAAATCCATGCAACAGTTATTTTAAAGTTATTTTCACTCTTTTTCAGTGGTGGAAGAAGTATTCCCCCAGCCATTTCAGCAGATCTCGAACAACAATAAAAACATACGTTTACTTTGCAGCCCTGTTCAAAAATGTAGTGAAGTAGAAGGTGCAGATACTGCTCTCAAATGTAGTTAAGTAAAAGTATCCACATTCAATTCACTTTAGTTTTGTAAAGCCCAAAATCACAGCAGCAGTCGCCTCTTAGGGCTGAACATGAGAATGAATTTAACCAACAGAAAGTTAGAAAATCAACAATGAAACAGAAACAGACAAGGACAAACAAATGGAGAACTGTCCCAGAGCGCCCCCTGTCCTTAAACCGTCCTTCTTGGCAAAGAAAAACTCACAAAAAAAATAAAAATAAAAAAACAGTGGGGAAAAGAAACCTCGAGCAGAACCACAGTGAAGGAGAGATCTACTCTCATTGACGAGCAGCTGCAGATGTGTCCAGGACTAATGCACATCCATTTACAGATAGAGTTCAAGACTGTAGAGCCAGAGCCACTCAACTAAAGGACCGAGGGGGGCTTATGCATGGTACTGCACTTTACTTTACGTTTACTTTGCTACATTCCATCACTGATTAAATGTGAGACACTGCTAGTGAACAGGGGGAAAAGTTCACGTTGTAACCTTTATATATGTAGTTTTTAAAGTTTGATGCCATTGATTTTGAAATATTGTTGGAAGAAATTGGACCTAAACTCTGTGTACCATAAGGCTGGAGATGTATATTCAAAATCCTTACATCCTAAACCAAATACACTAATATAATATACAGGCCCATCACCTGCAGAACATTTGCTATGAATGCATTTCCATAATAATTTCCATAACCTCATTTGCGAAGCTAAAATGGATGAAATCTGCAGAAGTTTCACAAAGAGTCACTGTCATATTGGCATTTCCCGAGCCTGGAGTGTGCCGCTAGTCTCCATACTTTTCCTTCTTCTGGTGTTCTGCAGTTTTCCCCATGGCTCTGACAGCTTTCACGTGACATTACTGAAAAGTGGAGCATCACTCACTAAATCCTACTCGTGAGGAAATGTGGCAGAGGAATTACGATTAATGAATTCTAATTTTCACTCGCCAATTCATATTCCCAATGAGCCGTAACGGGTTTCCTGTTTCTTTCTTTCATTTTTTGACATCATAAGTTAAGGTTAGTGATGAGAATTTTTGCTCTTTTATGGGATTCAAATCTTTTGGATGCGTTCATTTCAAAGCGTCATTCAAAAAACTTGCTCTTTTACTATTTATTTATGACAGAAGCCAATGTGCAAACTCATTTTAACAACAAACTAATCACACAGAGACAAGACCAAGGCTTAAATGTGTTTAAACTGGTTCAAACTGAGAGTGGGAGTGTGTTTACCCTTTCAAATTATGCATAATCAAAATCAAATGTTCCACTACAATAATAATAATTAAAAAACTTAACTGTCATTACCATGTCTAATATGTTTTTCTGTGCAAAAGCTCTCACTCATGTCGCCTGCTCTGTTTCATTACTGATTCTTGTGTTGGTTCAGTGTTAATCTGAATAAAAATGCGTACAAATTAGAAAGGAAAAGATTCAGCTCTTTTAAAAAATGAGATCCGGATCCTACCGTTTACCTTAAGGAACCGGTCAAAAGAGCCGATTCCTTCATTAGTTAAGGTATTGAGATGAGCCAACAACAGTAACAAAAGTACCATTACCTCACATTGATTTGTTGTTTGGTGAAAGGAAAGGAACAACAGTGAGTGGGAAAGAGGAGTGCTAAAGGCGACAGGAGCTCAATTGGTAGATCGTTTGTCCACTGATCTGATCCGAATCCCGCTCCCGACATAAACATCAGTGACCGTTTGAATGTGGAAAAGCGCTACAATATAAAAATGTGACCAATGTGACCATAGACCACACACTGTGCTGTTGATGTACTAGAAATACTGTTCAAACCATGACAAAGCACAGCGGTCTGTTATAAACCTTTGAAAATAAATAAATCTCTCTCTTTTTTTTTTTCATTTAATCATTTTATTTTATTTGGAGCACAGCCTTCTCCACTGCTGACCCCACCCTCCCTGCCCAAACACATCAGAGACTCAACCACACCTGTACAAAATACTTCCTTTTATCACTGTTTCTTTCATTTGTGTTTTGTGTTGAATTGTGTGAAGTGTCTTGGATTGTCATGAAAAGTGCTAGAGAAGTGCTGTATATGTATTATTATTATTATTATTATTATTATTATTATTATTATTATTATTATTAGTAGTAGTAGTAGTAGTAGTAGTAGTAGTAGTTGTTGTAGTTGTTGTATTACTGGTAGCAGTAGTAGTATTGGTAGTAGTAGTCCATCAATCGACTTTCTTCTGCTTATCCAGGGCCGGGTTGCAGGGGCAGACTTCCCTCACCCCAGACACGTCCCCCAGCTCCTCCGTTGGAACCCCAAGGTGTTCCCAGGCCAGCTGAGATACATAGTCCCTCTAGTCTTCCCCAGTGCCTCTTCCCTGGGGAGGTGTCTCTCGATATGGAGGAGCAGCGGCTCTACCCCGAGCTCCTCTCGTCTGACCGAGCTCCTCACCCTGTCTCTAAGGGAGCGCCCAGCCACCCTGCAGTCATAGTAGTAATAATAGTATTTGTGTGGCTTTTTATATTATTCATGGCAGATTTGTATTCTACTGTTCAGAGAGTCAGCGATGCACATCTGCACTTTGATCTGGAGATCTATTAAAGTGTAAATCTCCCTTTTGAGCATTGTTCTAGGCCAAAATTGATATTGAATTAGGAATTTAAAAATAAATCAAACTTTAACTTTGTCATGAAAAAAAGACTCATAATATTTGTTACTTCAGTACAAGTACAAAAACTGCAAGCAAAAATACTAAGTAAAAGTAAAAATATCACAGGAAAAATCTACTTAAGTAAAAATATTAAAGTACCTGTTTAAAAATTTACTTAAAGAGTAAAAAAAAAGTATTTCACACAGATTTTCTTATAAAGCTTCAAATGTCTGTGCTTAATAGAAACAATGGAACTGATCATTTTTTTATTTGCTGTTTTTATTTGTATATTTGTTTGATAAAATTTTCAGCAGGTGTCAGACAATAGTAAAAATACTCCAGATGAAGTCCAGATCAAAAATGTAGTGGAGTATAAAGTACAGATACAGATACTGCTCTCAAATGTAGTGAAGTACAAGTCAAAATGTACATAAGTAAAGTACATAGAGCTAAATCTGCACTTAAATACAGTACTTTACTACTTTTACTTTGTTATGTTCCAGTACTGCTATTCAGTTGTAAATGCCGTTCTTTATCAAACAAAAATGGTCTGATGAACGCAGGGTGAATGATGTTGTTTTTATGTTGGTAAAAGTGCATTTGCTTGTGTAACAGCTTGTGACTGGAGTACCGGGGCAGATCGGACGATGGCAGGTGAGGAGGAGGTAAACAGCACAGGATTAACAACCTCCCAGCTCCTCTTCACCAACTGCTGAAGAACTGTCGGAGGTCTGTGACACTGTGCCAGGTTGTTAACGCTGCATATGGAGGAAGCGCCTGGGGTCTTTGAAGAGAGGGAAGGCACAGCAAGGGCTGTCAGAATAACATTTTGTGAAGTGCAATATAATACGACTGAAAAGAACCTTTGTTTACGATACTGTAAAGCAAGTATATATGATTAGTGATAACAAAATGACACGTTCACACACAGTAGTATGAATTAAGAGTCACAAATGTGTTTTTTATTAATTAATTTGTTTTTTTCAGTTGTTCACATAGACTGTATAAAGAAGTGGACTAAGGGACTGTGACATTACCCACAGCGTTTGGCTCCAGTCAAATGAACCTCATCAAAACTAGAGGGGCTATAGGGGCCAATTTGGAGCAGAGTTCCAACCGCGAGTATCATAGCAACCAAAGAGCCAATCCAGAGCGAGGCTGTTGAAGATAACGCCCCTTCCTGCCTGCACCACTGCAATAGCAGGGAGTGGCCGTTTAGCAATGCTGTCAATCAAACCTGTTGCTAACGGCAGCAGGAGCGACCCCGGGGAAAGAAGGCGCCTGTTTTGTCTGTTATTATTGTTGACATCTTGATTTACGGACACAATAGTGAAACAAAAACGCTAGGATTATGTAAAGCGAGTTAACACGAACATTTTAAGACCAAAATGATGACGCTCTATTTGAAACACGGGAGCTAGCACGTTAGCTATGTCCATTTATATAAATAGTCTATGGTTGTGCACACAAGTTTACGCAAGGCAAGTTTAACTGTATAGAACACATGTGTCAAACTCAAGGCCCAGGGGCGAAATCTGGCCCTCCATGTCATTTTATGTGGCCACGACAAGGTAAATTAAAAAGTATGACTGTCTTAAAATGTCAGTTTATCGGTAGATAGGCAGTTACACAGTCATGTTTTTTTTACATCTATGCAAATTGGCCCTCGGTGAAATTGAGTTTGACACCACTGGTATAGAACAATTCATACACAAAGTAATTCAGCGTGCTTCACAGAATGAGAAAGACATAAAAATCACAATACAACAAATCAAAACATGAATAATAATCATAAAATTTACATTAAAACAGAAGAGTGCAGAATAAAACCTTTTCATTCATATGCACAGTTAACTGGAATTGTTTTGAGCCTGGATTTAAACATTGTCAAAGTAGAGGCCTGTCTCAAATCTTCAGGAAGAATGTTCCAGGTTTTAGCTGCAGAAAACTGAAACACTGAATCTCCATGTTTAGTCCTGAAACGTGAACATGGGGAATCATGTTTAGTAATGAAATAAATGCTGCTTCTCCTGGTATAGGTTAGACATACTCATCCCAGCTCAACAATATTCATGTTATTCCAATAAAACTTTGTGAGATGTAACAATTTTAAGAAAAGTAAATAATAAATAATCCATAAGTGTGAACTTCAGAACTGTCTTTTTCAGTTGTGCACAGTTAAACCTCTGATTTAAGTAAACAAAAGAATCCAGTAAAGCAATCAACACGAAAATCACAAACAAAATACAAAACGGTCTGAAACTTTATAATTCAATTTCTGAAGATTAGCTATTTATTTATTACTTAAAAATACCTAAAAATTATTCCATTCCATTCGTGATTTGATTGTTTTAATTTCTATTCTAACCTCTGCAGCTAAAATGTTGCAAAAAATAAGAAAAAAACCCTACTTGACGGCAAATGAAAAAGTAAAAAAAGACATAATATTCCAAATAAATCCAGATTGGTGGTTGGTGTTATACTCCCAGATGAGGGACAAGAGCCAGATTTCCCTATTTACACTGTACTTTATCATGAAATATCCCAAAAATATTCATAAATGTTTAATGTAATCATAATTATGGGTACTAGATCCATTCCTTTGCTGTATTACAACAAAAATCAGCATTTGAACAATATAAATTTTACCTATTCCCATCTGTATTAAATATAACTGTCCTATAGAACGTGGTGATGTCATCTGAACCCACCAATAGCAACGCAATGACCCTAAACCATCTCCCTATGTTCCTCAAGTGCAAAGGAGTGTAGACCCAGCGAGTAGAAGTGAACCAAGGTGGTAGGATACATCGCAGGGGGGCGGAGGGAGTGCGGTGGAAGGAGGGAGGGAGGGAGGGAGGGAGGGAGGGAGGGAGGGAGGGGAGGTGCAGTGGGAGCCTGTGAGCTGCTCCAGATGGCGAAGTTCTAAGTGGACCTCCATCATCAGCGCTCCCACAAGAACCACAGAGGAGGGGCGCCGGGGGTCACATGAAGAGGAGATGTACGGCTCTGTTTCCTATTCACAGAATGTTAAGAGGCAGGAAGTAAGACAGCTCACACAAAAGGATCTACGCTGAACACCGCCTTGTTTTGATTTAAAGCTAACAGTTATCAGCATTATAGTATTATGAACGTTAACATTTAAGTAGGTTTGAACCATCTTGCACTCCCGTTAGGCCCATGTTACGTTATTTATTAATCTATGTTTCCTCATCACAAACAGACCTGGAGTTGTGTTTTGTTCCATTCACTTATGTTTAACGCACAAATCCTGCATATTTAGGCTCAGTTCTTCTCTCAAATGTAAAACACTCCGTTCCACTTTGTGATGTCATCATGTGATAATACAGGAAGTGCTCCACCGTGTTTTTAAACCCCATACACCTTCACTTGAATCATTTGGAATTGAATCTCTACTGAAAAGTGGGTGTGTTAACCTTAAAACTACCACTTGATGACATCACAAGGTGGAACAGAGCATTTTCTCAAACGTGTGTGAATGAAACAAAACACAACTCCAGGTCTGTTTTTAAGGAGGTAGCAGGATTATAACATGGCTAAAATCTTACACGAGTCAAGTTTGCATAATATAAGACCTTTAAATAAATGCATAGTTCTTTCCGCTCATTTTCCCTTCCAAACTTTTTCCAAACTTTTTCTTCTTGGAATCTAAAAACAAGTTTATTCTTAGCTTCTTCTTCCACTGATATTTTATGATTAGCCTTTTTAAAATAGGAAATGGAAACGGTTGATTAAGAAGAAGAATTTTCATGACATTACTGCAGTATTTTCCATAATTCACTTGTATTATTAGAACAACATTTTCTTCAGTTACTTTCAGTGGCTTACCAAGATAAGTTAACTAAGCACCGAGTTAATTAGGCAGAAGTTGATTTTATAACTTTTGATGCAGAATTCAGTGACTTTCTTGTTCTTATTCTATAAACATTGTCAAAGTAGAGGCCTGTCTCACATCTTCAAGAACTGGTTAAAAGTCTGATTTAAGTAAACAAAAGAATCCAGTAAATCAATCAACATGAAAATCACAAACAAAATACAAAAAGGGTCTGAAACACTTTGGTTCTCACGTAACACGCAACACATAAAACTTTATAATTCAATTTCTGAAGTTTAGCAATTTATTTTTTACTTTTTAAATATTATTCAATTTGTCTGATTTGATTGTTTTAATTTCTATTCTAACCTCTGCAGCTCAAATGTTGCAACAAAATAAGAAAAAAAACAAACAAAAAACTACTCAACGGCAAATGAAAAAGTCAAAAAAGACAAAATATTCCAAATAAATCCAGATTGGTGGTTTTCAAATTGTAGAAGTTGATGATGTTATACTCCCAGATGAGGGACAAGAGCCAGATTTCCCTATTTACACTGTACTTTGAAATATCCCCAAAAAATACTCACAAATGTGTAGCGTGATCATATTTATGGGTGAGTAGATCCTTGCTATATCTGTGTAATCCTTCAGTCTTCCAGATATGATCCATAGTAACGGAAAATTCACTAACAAAGCACACAGACGTAAACAAAGTAATGTGTCTACTCCATTCAGTGTAGTGAAGAGTGCAGTGAGCGTTATAAACTAAACAGCCACTACATAAGAGAATGTACCAACACCACTGCAAGAGCTCCTCGGGACCCCAGTCTACTGTGCATCTCCATCTCAAAGACACTCACCACTCCTTTGAAGATACTGAGGTTTAGATCTGAATCAGAGAAAATAAATGGTTTGAGAGGGGAGTTAAAGAAGCATTTTTTGTTAGGAAAGAGAATCCACCTTTGAAGAGGAATGGGGGCCTCAGACATCATCTATAACTCCATCCTTAGACCCAAAGCAAACAAAGGATGCTAATAGGTATGAGGGCACCCATTAGCGGCCTGAATGATTGTGCTAAGTATGACTCAAGCACAGTTCACACTTAATGCTGACAGATTTGAATTTCTTGTTTACTTCCCTTGGTAAATTACAACAAAAATCTGCATTTTAACTATATTCATTTTAGCTGCCCCCATCTGTAGACAACAGGCTCTTACGTAACACACAACTGCAGAAATACACACCACAGCGACTTTCTTGTTCTTGCTAACTTCCCATAACCGGTTCTGGTGTATTTACTTGTATTATTTAGACTTTTGTATGCAATCAAGGACAAAACCATGATTCTGACATGCACTAAACTAATCAGTTGAGTGAGAAGGCAGGGTTATTTTGAGAGCAAAAGAGAATCAATGTTGTCATAGAAAATGAGATTCTTGGGAAAGCTGCGGAGAGTTGGGCCTAACCCAAATCATGAATCACGGCTTAATTAAGCTCTCAGTGAATGAATTTATTTGCACAAAAATAAATCATTGGCGCTATTGAGATGAAGATGGCCAGATGAAAAAGCAATCTCTTGTAATTCAATGCCGTTTGAATTTGCATGCAGGACCCTAAACCGGTGTTCATTTGAGCTGTTACAGAGCGGGCGGACTGCAGTGGTGCACTTTTGTCACTGTCTAATTAGCGACTCATTTCCAGTCCTCCGGATCCTGCTTCTTCAAATACAAGTTCACTTAATGATAAATGCTGCTTTTCCTAGGCAGTGGTGGTAGAAGCACTTGATTTTGTTACTTACCTACAAGAACAGATACTGGAGCAAAAAATACTTGAGTAAACGTAAAAGTATCACATGAAAAAGTGAAAGTATTAAAGTACCTGATTAAAAATTTGCTTAAAGAGTACAATGTAAAAGTATTTTGCACATATTTTGAGGTTTTATAAGGCTTCAAATGTAGTTATTTTGATGATTTGTGCTGAATAAACCTCTCAGCTCTTTCAGCAGGTCTCACACAATCATGAAAAATACTTTTACTTTTCAGTCCTGTTCAAAAATGTAGTGGAGTAGAAAGCACAGATAGCTGCTTACAAATCTAATGAAGTAAAAGTAAGAAGTATCTACTAAAAAATGAATACTGTATGTCCATCACAGGTTATAGTCCAGCAATACTCTTTCCAGTTCTACAATATCCTAAGTTACAACAGGATTGTGTGATATCTAACAATTTTAGGAAAAGTAAATAATAAATAATCCCTAAGTGTGTACTTCAGAACTGCCTCAAGCTGTGATGACAAGAGGCAGGGCATCTTGAGTAAGTCCTAATCCAAATGAGTGCAAATAACATCTGGATGGTTGTGTGTCTCTCAGTGGTGGACGGTAACAATGTTCTATAAATAATCCACAATAGGCAAAATCCGCAAAGTCGTCAGCTTTATTTTTTACAATTATTCTATATGTTTTGCAGCTGTAAAACCCCTCACCACACACTTTATACACTTTTCTCACACAGGCACTAACATTTTCTCACATTTCTCTCTTATTTAATTAATTAATAGTGACTCATGTGTATTTCACTGTTCCTCTAACCGTGCCTCTGTACTCTCTGTCTGTACTTTCTACTCTACTACACTTTTGAACTGGACCGTTTTCGTATGATTTGAGGGTATTATTTTTACCATGTTCATAGTAACAACATGACTAAAGTTTTTTGAGTTCAAGCTTCGACTTTGAGCAAACAAAAATACACAAAATTCATAAGAAAAATTAAGAAAAGGATTTGTGTTGCTACTGCTGACCAAAATATGTCAATTTTTTAACAACATTATATAAGTGAAATACTTTTACTTAAGTAGATTGTCATGTGATACTTTTAATTTTTTACTGGAGTAATTTTTTACCTCAGTATCTGTACATTTACTTGAGGAACAAAATTGAGTACTTCACCCATCACTAGATGCACATTTGTCAGTTATGGTTGAGTGGAATCTTTCACTAGGTATAAAGGAATAATTATATATACACAAATGTTTATATACACACAAACATCTACGCATAGCTGTTCAAATGATGTTTAAGTGCTTGACATAGTGAAGGGGCAAAGTCATGAAATCCTCCAGCAACAGGAAATCCCTTACAGTGGTAGCCATTTGCTCTCTAAAACGATCTGAATGAGTCTTGAAAATGGAGCACTTCTCCAAGACGAAGAGGGCACTGTCTGACATAAAAATATTGAATAGATATTTTGTAGCTTGAAGGCAGCCTCACTGAACAGAAATGCTTTTGCCAAAATGGGACAAAACACAACTCCGGGTATGTTTTTGATGAGGGGACAACACTATAACGTGTTTCAGAAAAGTGAATACAGAACATTTATGACAACAGCGTGGCGAGCTGTAACATCCATGTGCCTTGTGTTATCTTTAGACCGTAGCATTGGACTGATTATAAGCCCGGCGCGATAATTACTATCCACCTTATTCCAGAAGTTGCCGTGGGCTACGCTATCGTTATTGCATGATTGTATTATTTAGCACGGAGCTGCAATCTTGACAGTAAACCCATTCTATAGGGAATACAGAGCCATTTTAAAGCCTCCCACAGAATAAGGTCCATTGTTGACTTGTCGGTGCACAAGAAAATACAATGTTTTGACTCTCATCCCGTCTTTATTTGTTACATAATGCATCTCATTGCAAATACAGATTGTGAAGTGCTACTAGTGAACATGCAAATATACATCTGTACAAAAAATCACAACTAAACACAAATGTCATTGAGCATACCACCTCCTATTGTGAGATTTAAGCCATGCCATAATGCTGTTACCTCCTCAAAAACATATCCAAAGTTGTGTTTTGTTTCATTCACACGTTTGGCTAATCCATTATTATTAGTCCAGCTACATCTCCAAACCTCAAAATGCTCTGTTCCACCTTGTGATGTCATGAGGTGGTAGTTTTCAAATTAACACAGGTTACACAAATAAACCTTAGCTGCAAAACGTTTCTCAAATTTTCCATTGAAATGAATGAGATTCCCATTCCCGTTTTAACCACAAAGAAAGTGCTATTTGGAGCATTTAGAGGCAGAAGTGGGCGGGGCCGAATAAGGTCAATATCGACTTATCGTTCAGCACATGACAGATAGAGCAGTACTTTTTGGAAGTCAATGATTATCATGTGTACTTTTTCTTTGTGCTAGTAGGAAACGTTTTTTTTTGTTCTACGATAAGATTTGAGCTGAAGAGGGTTGAATAAATAACGTCTATAGCTCATTAAGTGCTCATGTTCATTAACAATATTGTACATTTCAAATAATTTTTTCATTTTTTCTGCTTTAGAGTTATTGAGTCGTTGGTATAACAGCATTCAGTATTATTGCGTATCGTCCATATTTTCTTGTCGTACTTCCAAATGTGTTATTGTGACAGGCCTAACTCATAATTATGATTATTTCTTCATATTGTAGCAGCATATTGCACTATATATTGCCCAACTCCCTATAGAAGTTCTTGCTACACCTACTGCTTCCACGGTTCTCCTTGTAGTGTCCAGCAGATTGGTGCCAACTTTGTTTAGCCTCAGTTTGATTCTGGCTCTCTCTCAGAATCTTTATCACCCTGTTAGAGTCCTTAGGCAAGATGTTTGGCTCAGAATCCAGCAGGACACAAGGGAAAAGAAAGCGGGAATAAAGTGCAGATTTGAGTCTCATTTGCACAGAATACAGGCATGAACACTGATTACAGGTTTGAAATTCCTCACAACTCTATCTGCGGCTCTGATCCCACCTGACCTCAGACTGATCAGCATGGGTTTAGAATAAAAAAAAACAAGATGGTGTGTGCTTTGCGTAGCAGTAGGAGGATTATTGTATCATTTGACATATTCTTTTAAACAGATCTTGTTGTGAAGTGTATTCAAGTCAATGCAGTTTTACTTATATTACGCATTTAAAAGCAACTGCAGCTGCCCAAAAGTGCTTCACATAAAAAAGTCAACAAAAAAATATACAGATAATACAAATCATAGGACAACAGGACAACAAAACACCAAGATATCCTGTGTAGCTTGTGTTAAATGCCAGGGTGGAGAGGTGGGTTTTCAGTCTAGTCTTATACTGCGTTAGTTTGCACCCATAGAGTGTATCAGGTAAGGTTCCATATAAATACATATAGCAAAAGGGTTTTCATTAAGGTGCAATAAGACAGAAATGGACAAAAGTACAAACATAAACTACTGTCACAGCGTTAAAAGGTTTTTCTCGCTGAAGTGCATCTCAACTCCAGTCTGTAGCTCTTAGTACTAGTGTCCAGCAGCCCTTTGCGCTATTCAGGTAGCCGCCCTGCCTCTTCTAATCAGACCCTCCTCCAAAGACACTGAAGGCAATTAGTTTAAAAAGCATTACTTGACATTTAACCGTGTGGCCCCTACCCTTTTAGGTGAACCGGGGAAGCATTGACATTTGAAGCAGACTCAGGTGGTTGAAAACTGTAATTTTACTCAGACAGAGGTTTCCAACAGGAGCTCCGTCCAGGGCCGTTCACGCTGGCCTGGATACAGTCAGGTCACAGCTACAGGAGGGCAGACAGTCAACTCTTTCACTAATAATGTCTGCTAGCGTTTTAAAGAAGTGGATATAACATTTTGGGTAATAAACAACATTAGCCGAGTTGGTGTTCGGCCTCTGATCCGAAGGTTGTATGTTTGAAACGACATAAACATCGTTGCTAGAGTGCTTCAGCTCTCACAGGTGAATACTGTCGGTGTCCTTAAGCATGACACTTAACCCACCTTGCCCTCAGAGTCTGTGTACACTGGTGTATGAATGTGTGTGTGGACGGGTGAGTGTGAAGGTGGAATGTGGAAAAGCACTATATAAAAATGTAACCATTTACCAAAGCTCTGGAGCTGTTGGGCTCATAATGTTTGAGTCTGAGATTGATTAAAAGACTTGCACAGTGTCTGCTTTAAGCAGAAATTAAAAGGCAAAAATTGAATTAATCAAACCCATTGCATATCCTATTCTGGTCTTGATTAAATAATGGGAAGACTAGTCAGAAAGTCTTACACAGAAGCAGTGGTGAAAGCAGGGCTGGCTCAGCCTATAACCAGACTAAGCAGCTGTTTAGGGCCCTGAGGCCAGCAGGGGGCCCCCAAGAGCCCATACGTTTATATTGAAAATAATAATAAAGTTTTATTTGAAACAGGGCCTGTGTGTTTACAGCAGCCTAAATATCCCTCTCAAACGATCACATTTGTTTTATATCTATAGTGGCAAAATATCTACTGCTGCTACATTTGTTTTTGAGTCAGAGGTGAGGGCAGCTATGTGTTTAGGAGCCTTTATAATGTAAATGTAAGCCCACTGCTGCCAACTGGAACACATTTCAATCCACCAGAAACAAAGAAAAAAACGTCTAAAATTTTAAATTTCTTGACAACCCTGTTATATGTTTGTGTTCTGTTCTTGTGACTGTGGTAGTTGTGACATTCTGGATGTTTTTAGTCTGATGTTGGTCAGATAAACACAAAAACAACTGGCCTACATGATGAGAGCAGATTCATAATGTTGTCAAATGTGAATCACCAATAACTGAGCCCACAGACATCCGCTGTCAGGGGCCCCAGAGACAAATTCAGCTTAGGGCCCCCTGAAAGCTAGAGCCAGCACTGGGTGAAAGATAACCAAGTCCAAGTAGTACTGTACTTTTTAGGTATCTCTACTTTACTTCTACTTAAGTACATTTTACAGTGGATACTTTTTACTTTTACTTCACTACATTTCAGAGCAGTATCTGTACTTTCTACTCCACAGTTACAGTTTTACAGTTTACAGTTTACAGGTTACAGTTTTCAAGTTCAAGCTTCGGCTTTGAGCAAACAAAAATAAATGCACAAAATTCATACAAAAAAATGAATAAATTGCTCCTGCTGACCAAAATATGTCTAATTTTTAACACTACATTTAGCACTTTAACAAATTAACAGCACTTACTCTACTTTTCACTCTTAAAGTACATGCTTAAATAGATACTTTTACTTCAACATTTTACCTCTGTATCTTTACTTTTACTTAAATAACAAAATTGAGTAGTTCATCCAGTGCTGCTCGGACGGCCATGACCAGTGCTTCCTCCACATTTTGAAAATACTCTATCTGCCTCGTCACTACTTGAATTTCTTCGCACGTTCTTGGTGGTTTGCTCAGGGTTGCAAAACTGAGTGGAATCTGGATGTATCAAAGTGAATACTACATTAGCTAATAAATTATACATAATTATGCATCAGATTTGATTCTCATCCCGTCTTCGGTTTGTTACATAATGCATCTCATTGTAAATAGGGATCGTGAATTGCTACTAGCGAAAATGTAGTTGCAAAAATGTGTTTTGGACATGAAAAAATCACAACTAAACACACATTTTATGAAGAAGCTGTATTAGGCAAGATGCTGACTAAATACTATCAACGTTTAAGAGCTTCTATATTACGTGAAACTGACTCTTGTTGAGCGTGTGCAGGATTTGTACGTTAAACATGAGTGAATGAAACAAAAACACAACTCCAAGTCTGTTTGTGATGAGAAAACAACATTATAAACTCAGAAAATAGTGTAATACGGGCCCTTTAAATATGAATAAGAAAGTTTGATGCAGAAAACACCCACTAACCTTTTGTTTCCCTACAGCACAGCCCACGCACTTTAAAAAGACATCAGTTAATGAATACAAGGTTAATGCTTTTAGTTTTGCATCTGGAATTGGGGAGTCATTTACCAGCTGCACCCGGGCATCCTTGAAAATCTTTTCATAAATATTAGATTTGTTGCTCAACTAAGTGCAGTAAACAATAGAAGTGCTTTTTTGACAAATAGAGAGAGTGTAGGTCGTATTATATAACTTTTTTGTTAATTAGTTGGGTCTGGTTTATTAACTCATTCATTGTTGATAATGTCCTCCAATATTAACGCAATATACAGAGGGCATTTAGGTACATAAAAACTGCCACGCTGCTGTTATTGGCAAATTCTGATGAATGTAGAAGTTTAAACACAGAAGCTATGTTTTAACTCAATGCTTAAAGATGCACTGTGTAACTTTTCAGGTTGAGAACTCGAAGCAAGCTTGGCTCCTTAGAGATTTTATTGTGTGTCCAGGAATATTCCACAGTGCAGTGTTGAACATATCTAACCCCATGGTAACAACCAAGTGACACCATTAGACCAAGTTACAAGTCAGGTCTATGGAGAGATGACCTCACTCACAGTAGTCTTATTACCTGTATTTGACTGAAAGGTTTTTATAAAGGTTTTATTTTGCACTCTTCTCTTTTAAGGTTGATTTCATGATGATTATTTGTGATTACAGTTATGTCGTGGTTCACCTTTCGCTGTCTCGCTGTTTGCACAATTTTACATGCTTTTTTTTTTTACAGTGTATGAACGTGCACTGTGTTCTGTGTCCTGATTGGCTGAGGGACTGGAGACCATTGTCCATCAGTCTCCTCCGTGCCGTGTCTCCTGTACTGTACAGAATGTGTTCAGACAAATTTACATAAATGTTGGATCACAGTGTGACTCTGAAGTGCTGTATGTTTGCAAGTTTTCTCCCCGACAAAACCCACAATGTCGATGAAACGTTCTGCACCGACAAATTTCAGAAACGCTTTGGATTTAGGTGTTTTTCTGCACGGAGAGGCGCCTCTGTGGACACCGCTGGAGCAGAGACACATGAACAACACATTTAAAGCGATCATCGAGGAAGAGGGATATAATATACGAAGGTTTGAACTTTGAGAGTGTTTAAACAAGAGAGAGATGTGAAAATGTTAATGTCTGTGTGAGAAAAGTATATAAAGTTTGTGGTGAGGGGTTTTACAGCTGCAAAACATAGAATAACTGTGAAAAAATAAAGCTGACTACTTTTTCGCCTACTGCGGGTTATTTTTAGAACGTAACCCCCGCGATAAATGAGGGACCACTGTATTTATGTTTGAATTTGTTGATTGTGCTAGTGTCTTGCCCAAGTACACAACAAAAGTATTCATCTGTGGGAGCTGGAATCGCACCGCCAACCCATGAGTCCGTGGATCTGACCGCTCAACCAATGATGTTTATATTGAAAGCGAGATTCAAAGAGACAACCTTCGGATCAGTGGACAAAAGCTCTACCAACTGCGCTACTGTCTCCCCGTAATGAAACTTTCGTTAAAACACAATACCACACAATTTCAACATTAGATTTCATTCTCAAAGTCATCCGCAGTGTCTTTTAACAGGGAAGTTTTGTCTATTAACATCCAGCGTTTAGAGAAGAAGCCATTTTCCTTGTGACTGGACTCGTCGTGCTAATTAAAGCCTCTTCTGCATGACTCTTTTGATTTTACAGGGGGCATCTGATTGTGTGGCCCATGAAGTATGCAGCCAGCCCGAAGATAGCGGTGCATTGTGTCTTGTAATTAGTACTTCTTTCGCATGTTAAAGTGAGTGGAGGTCCCAGTCGGCCAAGAGACAGCCAATTAACATCCTCCTTTTGTCCGCTCTAAGGCTCCGCTTCCCATGGAGTTATTTCTAGTTATTTTGCAGTTAGTTGTTATTTAATATGGGAAATAATGGCAGTGTAAATATTTGTATACATTTGTTTGGTAAGAAATAATATTTGTTCAGAGTCTTGCAGGTATAGGATATTCTGTACATGTGTAATTACTGCAGTGCTTCTCAATTATTTTCTGTTATGCCTTCCCTACGAAAAAAAAGCAAAAAAAACAACAACAAAAAAACATGCCACCCACCACTCTCTGCCGCAACTATAATAGTACAATTTTTTTTATAAAAGTACTACATAACAACAAAAAAGAAGGAAAAAAAGAAAAAAAAGAAAGAAATATAGATCAACTTACAACAAAAAAATTACTTTAATAACATTGTTTTTTAATCAGAAAATATGTAAAATGTATTGATTTCGGGTGACTTTCGTTTGTCTTATTACCTCCGTCTATCTTTGCTTTTCTTTTCATCTCTGTTAAATATTTTTCCATTGTTTCTCTTGAGGGGTTTGTTCACTGCTCTGTGTTCATGATGCGCGTAAACCCAACACCATAGAGCTAATACTACCTGCGCACACTCTGACAATGAGCGCGCAACTGCCACCTACTGTAGTGGAGGTTCAATTACACTTTATTCTAGTACGGCAAAAGGAAAGCATGTTCTTCGGGGTCGTACCGCTTGAGTATATTTAGCCCTATCTTGCAATGGCATTTACCTTATTTCGGAAGTTGCCGTGGGCGCTGCTATTGTCGTTTTGGTTGTATTATTATTGCCGAGCTTGACGGCAAATACGTTCTACAGGGACTACAGAGGCGTTTTTAAAGCCTCCTAGAGAATCGGTGAAATCAACCTATTTATATCATATTTTAGCTGCAAAACGTTTCCTAAATCTTCCATTGAAATGAATGGGATTCCCAGTTAACTGCCACCACAAAGTAATTTAGCAACATTTAAGGTCAATACAATCGTTCCAAAAGGTCTACATTCATACCGTTCTTTTCATATAACATTCTAAATAATTGTTCCCATGAAAATATCACAGCTAAACTCGAAGTAGAAGTTACACAATATTTCAATGTGGAAAAAGAATTGCTTGCCAAAATCTGCGGTGATTCTCCAAATGTTGGTTGGTGGGCACTGGCACAAGAAGCTAATTTCAGTAACGACCAACTGCGCCCACTAAACAGTTTGTTAGTGCGCTATTGCCACTAATGTGCGTTTAACGGGTAAAACAGCATGGAGAATCAATGGGAATCCTCTTTTAACTGGGGTGATGAATATACTAAATGAACTACTAATGTTAATTGGGGGAAAAAAAAGTGGCAACTCAGATGATTGTAATAGGGAAATGTTTTCTACCAGACGTGTGTAAACAGACATGTGTTTTAAAAAGCAGTTGTTGGAGGAGTGTTGTGTAAAAGTAGTGCCGCTGTTACCATACAAAAAACTGGTTATATCGACTCTGGCTCCAATTCACTTTCTATTGAAAAACTGTCACCCTTCTCCCTATAACTGCTGCTGTCAGGCTCGCCATTTTGCTCTTAAAATGTTTGTATTAACCCGTTCTACATAATCCTGGTATTTTTATTTTGCTTTTATGTCTGTGAATCAAGATATGAACATTAATAATAGACAAATCAGGTGCCTTTTTTTCCCAGAGGTTGCTTTTGCTAATGTTAGCAACAGGTTTGATTGACAACGTAGTAGTAACCTTCAACAGCCTCGCTCAGGATTGGCTCTGTGGTTGCTATGATACTCATGGTTGGAATTCCAAATATGGAACTCGGCTCCAAATTCACCCGTTAGTCTCGATGAGATTCATTTGACTGAAGCTGAACGCTGCGGGTGACGTCACACTCACTTAGTCCGCTTATTTATACAGTCTATGGTTCGACACAAGCACACTAGCTAGCTCAGTGTGTCTCAAAGCTAACCCTAACATTTATTAAAAGTATAAAATGTAAAATAAACAACAATAAAGAAACAAATTTAAAATAATTAATGATTAAAGTGAAGACTACATAATTGTTTTTACACATACATTACTTCAGTTTGTGTTTTAATATTTATTATGCCTCAAAACCGAGAAAGCACCGAGAAACAAACATGTCTCTTTCTAAACACAGAAGTATCTCTGGTGAAGTATTCATTTTATTTGTGTAGTTTTAATATGCTGTGAGTAATGTCCGCCTGCAGCTCCCTGTCACTGCCTCATCTTTCAATATTTATTATTTTAGCGTGATTCAGCAAAAACCTCAGAGATTTAATAGGACAGGAAGTAGTGACGCTAACAGTGAGGCTGCTGAGCGTGTTGTGCACAGAGTCAGTTATATTTTCATTGATATTTGTCACTGTCTCCTGTTGCTGCAGCTGTTTAACACATTTTTAACACTCTGAGTAAAAAGCAGGTCTTCCTTAAATGAATAAATAGATAAATGAAAAAGAAACAACTAAACAAACACATCTAATTAACATAAATAATGAACTGGAAAAGGCTGGATGTGCTGGTATCCTTAACAAAACATTTAACCCATTTTGCTTTACATTATGTTCTCCTTAACGTCCTTTAAGGTATTCAAGGCCACATTAATCTGCTTTTGATACTTGCTTTTAAAATGACTCCTGTTTATTTCTCACGCTCCTGCTCCTTGTTTGAACTTCTCAGAAATAACAGCTAAATGGGAGCCTTTATGTAAAATGATGGGCTTGTGTGATCCCAGCAGTGAGTCATTTGAATAAAACCTTTGATGGGTCCTCAGAGAAGAATCCCTCGTCTTTGTTTTCGGTCATTATAGTGCGTGTCATCCAGGGACAGTAATGAGCCCTAATCTTACCGATGATATCTACATTGTAAACAGTACACTGTGGATCGTCTCGCTGTTTAGCATTTCAAGGTGAGAATGATTGAGGCTTGTCCTTGATGACTAATACGTTCAGGTCCGTCTGCCTGCAGCCATCTGCGTCTCACCGAGTTTGTATCAAATCACCCCAAAAGCAACACTTTTCTAAACTCATCATCGTTTTATTTTTTCAACTTTTGATGCAACGGGACAATATTTGAAATTCTAGAAATGTATTACTTTAAAATGTACTTATTCAGCTCCGCAAGGCCAAGGGCAGTAATGGTTGTCGCTTTCTTCCTGCTGAAGGTAAAGAGCTACTGCCTCAGAGCTTTCATATTACCTACTTCATCTATTATTCTACTTATTTTGTTATTTTAAATGCTTGTAACTTTTCTCCCAGCCCTTTCATTCACTTCCTGACCCCGAGTGAAATGGTAAAAGCCTGCAG